>NC_052151.1:222191953-222317332 GCF_902713615.1 Scyliorhinus canicula
GAGGAGAGAGTGAGGAGAGAGGGAATGTGATGGGAGAGAGTGAGGAGTGAGGGAATGTGAGGGGAGAGAGTGAGGAGAGAGGGGATGTGGGGGTAGAGAGTGAGGAGAGAGAGAATGTGAGGGAGAGAGAGAGGAGAGAGGGAATGTGAGGGGAGAGAGTGAGGAGAGAGTGAATGTGAGGGGAGAGAGTGAGGAGAGAGGGAATGGGAGGGGAGAGAGGGAATTTGAGCGGAGAGAGTGAGGAGAGAGGGAATGTGACGGTAGAGAGTGAGGATGGAGAGAATGTGAGGGAGAGAGAGAGGAGAGAGGGAATGTGAGGGGAGAGAGTGAGGAGAGAGGGGATGTGGGGGTAGAGAGTGAGGAGAGAGAGAATGTGAGGGAGAGAGAGAGGAGAGAGGGAATGTGAGGGGAGAGAGTGAGGAGAGAGTGAATGTGAGGGGAGAGAGTGAGGAGAGAGGGAATGGGAGGGGAGAGAGGGAATTTGAGCGGAGAGAGTGAGGAGAGAGGGAATGTGACGGTAGAGAGTGAGGATGGAGAGAATGTGAGGGAGAGAGGAGAGAGGGAATGTGAGGGGAAGAGAGTGATGAGAGTGGGAATGTGGGGGTAGAGAGTGAGGAGAGAGAGAATGTGAGGGAGAGAGAGAGGAGAGAGGGAATGTGAGGAGAGAGAGTGAGGAGAGAGGGAATGGGAGGGGAGAGAGTGAGGAGAGAGGGAATGTGAGAGGAGAGAGTGAGGAGAGAGGGAATGTGAGAGAAGAGAGTGAGGAGAGAGGGAATGTGGGGGTAGAGAGTGATGAGAGAGGGAATGTGAGGGAAGAGTGTGAGGAGAGAGGGAATGTGAGAGGAGAGAGTGTGGAGAAAGGGAATGTGAGGGTAGATGGAGGAGAGAGGGAATGTGAGGGAAGAGTGTGAGGAGAGAAGGAATGTGAGAGGAGAGAGTGAGGAGAGAGGGAATGTGAGGGGAGAGAGCGTGGAGAAACGGAATGTGAGGAGAGAGTGTGGAGAGGGGGAATGTGGGGGAAGGGAGTGAGGAGAGAGGGTATGTGAGAGGAGAGAGTATGGAGAAAGGGAATGTAAGGAGAGAGAGTGAGGAGAGAGGGGATGGGAGGGGAGAGAGTGAGGAGAGAGGGAATGTGAGAGGAGTGTGGAGAAAGGGAATGTGAGGGGAGAGAGTGAGGAGAGGGGGAATGGGAGGGGAGAGAGGGAATGTGAGAGGAGAGAGTGAGGAGAGAGGAATGTGGGAGAGAGTGAGGAGAGAGGGAATGGGAGTGGAGAGAGTGGGGAGAGAGGGAATGTGAGGGAGAGAGAGAGAGAGGGAATGTGAGGAGAGAGGGAACGTGCGGGGAGAGAGTGAGGAGAGAGAGAATGTGAGGGGAGAGAGGGAATGGGAGGGGAGAGTGAGGAGAGATAGAATGGGGGAGAGTGAGGAGAGAGGGAATGTGAGAGGAGAGTGAGGAGAGAGGGAATGTGAGAGGAGAGAGGGAATGGGAGGGGAGAGTGAGGAGAGAGGGAATGGGAGGGGAGTGAGGAGAGATAGAATGGGGGAGAGTGAGGAGAGAGGGAATGAGAGGGGAGAGAGGGAATGGGAGGGGAGAGTGAGGAGAGAGGGAATGTGTGGAGTGAGTGAGGAGAGAGGGAATGAGAGAGGAGAGAGGGAATGGGAGGGGAGAGTGAGGAGAGAGGGAATGGGAGGGGAGAGTGAGGAGAGATAGAATGGGGGAGAGTGAGGAGAGAGGGAATGAGAGGGGAGGGAGGGAATGGGAGGGGAGAGTGAGGAGAGAGGGAATGGGAGGGGAGAGTGAGGAGAGATAGAATGGGGGAGTGAGGAGAGAGGGAATGAGAGGGGAGAGAGGGAATGGGAGGGGAGAGTGAGGAGAGAGGGAATGGGAGGGGAGAGTGAGGAGAGATAGAATGGGGGAGAGTGAGGAGAGAGGGAATGGGAGGGGAGAGTGAGGAGAGAGGGAATGGGAGGGGAGAGAGTGAGGAGAGATAGAATGGGGGAGAGTGAGGAGAGAGGGAATGAGAGGGGAGAGAGGGAATGGGAGGGGAGAGTGAGGAGAGAGGGAATGGGAGGGGAGAGTGAGGAGCAAATAGAAAGGTTGGATCCACCTGGCCAACGAGCAACAATTAGGATTTTAACACACCATGTGGTATCCTTACGAGTCTGTATGTATTTGAAATGCATCGGTATGGTTGAAGGAGCAATGCAACACATTTCACATGTTATCATTGACTGGATATTTATTTATACAAGTGTTTGAAAAGAACAGCTTATGATACACAACATGATGCAAACGATAACGTTTCCTTCGAGCAGGACGAATAGCACGTATTGGATCAGCCACCTGAGAGATTGGGCAGGTGTCCATTGGTCAGAATAGTTTTGATAGATGATGGTCAATGTGTCAGGGGATGGACGCTCTAAATATGATACATCAGTGGGTGCATAAAACTCATAGAAATACACTAAAATCATAAAGCCTGCAATTAAAACGTCTACTGAAGATCTGAAAACGAGGATCGATTGTTGTAAAATCCCAGATGATTCACCAATGTCTTTGGGAACGGAAAGTGCCATTTGTCCCTGCTCTGGTTCACGTGACTCCAGAGCAACAGCAACGTGGTCTACTTTTAACCACCCCTAAGTTCAAAGGTAGTTACGGATGGGCAACACATTCTCGCCTTGCTAGTGACGCCGCCAATCCATGAAACAGTGTTTAAAATAATAACCGTATAATTGAATAATTGGCCATTTTGGTTAGGACATTAAAAGTTTGCAATTATTCTACGATTTGTGGAGTATTGCAGCTGAAACTGTACACTGCTCCCATTCCATCCCTGTGTGAGTGTGTGTGTGTGGAGCTGGGGGGTGGGGGATGTGTGTGTGTGTGTTTCTGTGTGTGTTGATGTGTCTGTGTGTATGTTTGCTTGTATCATTGTGCCTGTGTTTCAGTGACTGTAATTGTTCCTGCAGGCGTGGTAATTAATGCCTGTGTTTGTATGCGCCTTTGTGTCTGTGTTTGTATATATTTGTTTATTTCTACGTGCCAATGTGTCTCTCTTTGTGTGGCCAAGCTCCTGTCTCTCTCCGTGGGGTTCTCACTCCATGCGTGATCGTTCCCGGTACAATCAAAGGTGAAATTAACTAACATTCGAGAATAAAAAAGTTGCATTTGATGTGTGACTTGTTGTGCATTGGGCCCAGATAATCTGCACACTCGGCCCATCCAGGATGCATCAGTATGTGCAACTGTGTGTGTGTGTGTGTGTGTGTGTGCGCGCGCGCATGTATGTGTGTGTCTGTTTCTGTCTATGTGATTCCTTCCTTCTGCCTCAATGTTTATTTGAGTTTTCAGTGTATCCCATTAAGGCTGCGTGTCTCTTTTGGGGGGCTGTATATATTTCTGTATGTACGTGAGTGTGTCGATGTGCCTGTATTTCTGTTTCTAAGCATCAACATTTCAGTCCCTGTTTCTTTGTACCTGCCTTTGTGTGTCCATTTGAGTGGTGTGTGTTTTTATGCTTTCCTTCAGTGCTTCTCTGTCTGTTGCTTTCTGTGGCTACTCAGTCTGTGTACCCGTGTGTTTATGTCGGGTGTGTGTGCACAATTCCATCAATTATACGTTTGTGTGTCAGTGTCTATTTTACTTTTGTATCTAGTGTATGTGTGTGTCTATTGTTTGTGCGTGTGTGTGTTTGTGTCGACTGAGCGTGTATGTGTCTTTCCCTATGTGTACCTGCGGTTTGTGTCGAGTCTGAGCGTGTTCGTGTCTGGTGAGCGTTTGTGTCTTGACAGTGAGCCTGTGTTGGTGTTTGTGTCTAATGTGTGTTTGTGTCTAGTGTGTCTGAGGGTGTTTTTGTCTAGTGAGCGTGCGTGAGGGTGTATGTGCTTGTGCATTGAGTGCGTTTGTGTGTAGTGTGTATGCATGCGCTTCTGTCTAGTGTATGTGAGCCTGTGTGTTTGTGCCAGTGTATCTATGTGTCTAGTTTGTACGATTGTGTGTGTCTGTGTCTAGTATGTGTGTGTCTGTGTCTAGTGTGTGTTTGTGTCTAGTGTGTGAGTGTGTGTTCAGTCTAATGTGTGAGTGTGTGTTGTGTGAGTATGTGTTTGTGGATGTCAAGAGTACGGTGAATATATGTTTGAGTCAGTGAGTGTGTGTCTCTGTGTGTCTGCGTGTTTCTGTCTTCTGTGTGGTTGTGTCAATTCAGAGTGTGTGTGTGCCTCTGTGTGTGCCTGTGTGTTTGTGCCTTTTCTGTGTTTGTGTCTAGCGATTGTGTGAGTGAGTGTTTGTGTCTCACGTGTATGTGTGACTGTATGTGTCACTATGTGTCTCAGTGTGTGCATGGCTGTTCTTATCTGAGTGTGGGATTGTGTTTCCGTCGCTATGTTTGTTGGGACACAGGGTTTGGAGGATTACCAATGACGCTATCTAGCTTTATTGCAACTTGCTTTTAAATATGATACATTTCATAATCATTCAATTATTCCGAGTTGGTTGAAAGAAGCCTGGTTCAACTCGAGGAAACTATTTCCCATTTTTGGTTTATACAGCAAAATTTGATTTTATGATGGGTACAATGGTGCATTAGGGGCGAGTGAAACAAGGCACTCCTCCATTCCCGCTTCAAATGCCTTTGTCTTCCTGTGTGTCTGTGTGTGTCTGGGGGGGGGGGGGGGGGGTGGGGGCCTGTCTGTGTGTTCCTGTCTCCACCTGTGTCCGTCCATCATCATTCTCAGTTCCTGTCCCTGTCTTTCCTTCCTTGTATGTTGCTGCTAGTGTCACGTACTTAAACACATCGAATCACAGACAGGCAGACAGACTCACGGAGACACACTTCTTTCGGTATCTGCACATTTCACACTATCTCGCTGCTGAAATCTCTCTGCATCGAAAAACACCAAACACAGACACACAGCCCATGCTCACCATTAACTAACCCCCACTCTCTGCATCATAAACAAGCACAAAGGCTCGTGAGGACCGGGCATCAATCCAGGCCTTCATGGGACTCACCCCCATAACCCAAAGATATTCAGGGTAACTGAATTCGCCATGCTGAATTGCCCTTTTATTGCAAGGAAAATATAATTTGATATTCCTAATTTATTAAAAGAAAAGAAAATACGGATACGCAGACAGAACTGCAGGCAGACACAGATTAACACCCATACCCATACCCTCACACACAGATTAACACCCACACCCATACCCTCACACACAGATTAACACCCATACCCATACCCTCACACACAGATTAACACCCACACCCATACCCTCACACACAGATTAACACCCACACCCATACCCTCACACTGCACACACAGATTAACACCCACACCCACACCCTCACACACAGATTAACACCCACACCCATACCCTCACACACAGATTAACACCCACACCCATACCCTCACACACAGATTAACACCCATACCCATACCCTCACACACAGATTAACACCCACACCCATACCCTCACACACAGATTAACACCCACACCCATACCCTCACACACAGATTAACACCCACACCCATACCCTCACACACAGATTAACACCCACACCCATACCCTCACACACAGATTAACACCCACACCCATACCCTCACACACAGATTAACACCCACACCCATACCCTCACACACAGATTAACACCCACACCCATACCCTCACACACAGATTAACACCCACACCCATACCCTCACACACAGATTAACACCCACACCCATACCCTCACACACAGATTAACACCCACACCCATACCCTTCACACACAGATTAACACCCACACCCATACCCTCACACACAGATTAACACCCACACCCATACCATCACACACAGATTAACACCCACACCCATACCCTTCACACACAGATTAACACCCACACCCTCACACACAGATTAACACCCACACCCATACCATCACACACAGATTAACACCCACACCCATACCCTCACACACAGATTAACGCCCACACCCATACCCTTCACACACAGATTAACACCCATACCCATACCCTCACACACAGATTAACACCCATACCCATACCATCACACACAGATTAACACCCACACCCATACCCTTCACACACAGATTAACACCCACACCCTCACACACAGATTAACACCCACACCCATACCATCACACACAGATTAACACCCACACCCTCACACACAGATTAACACCCACACCCATACCATCACACACAGATTAACACCCACACCCTCACACACAGATTAACACCCACACCCATACCATCACACACAGATTAACACCCACACCCTCACACACAGATTAACACCCACACCCATACCATCACACACAGATTAACACCCACACCCTCACACACAGATTAACACCCACACCCATACCCTCACACACAGATTAACACCCACACCCATACCCTCACACACAGATTAACACCCACACCCATACCCTCACACACAGATTAACACCCACACCCATACCCTCACACACAGATTAACACCCACACCCATACCCTCACACACAGATTAACACCCACACCCATACCCTCACACACAGATTAACGCCCACACCCATACCCTCACACACAGATTAACACCCACACCCATAGCCTCACACACAGATTAACACCCACACCCATACCCTCACACACAGATTAACACCCACACCCATACCCTCACACACAGATTAACACCCACACCCATACCCTCACACATGCACACACAGATTAACACCCACACCCTCACACATGCACACATGCACAGGGACCAGCTGAATGCGATGTGGAGATGCCGGCGTTGGACTGGGGTGGGTACAGTAAGAAGTCTGACAACACCAGGTTAAAGTCCAACAGGTTTGTTTGCAATCACTAGCTTTTGAAGCACAGCTCCTGCCTCAGGTGAGTTTAGAGATGCGTTCCACAAACACGTATATAGATAAAGTCAATGATGCAAGATGATACATTGAATGCGAGGCGTTGGAGGTGATTATGTCTTTACAGGTCCAGACGGTGACACTGGAGAAAGGGATAATCATCCGTCAAAGTGTTGTGAATTGGCTCAAGCCAGGACAGTTGGTAGGATTTCGCAAGCCAATCTAGCTGATAGGCAAGTACAACCTGGAAGCATTCAGAACTGATGATAGTGTATTGTAGAATTCAGAAGGACAAATAGCCAAGTACCGTGGTAGCAATGGCATACAGATGGCAAATGAAGACCAATGAAGTGGAATGGGAAGCGATTCGTTTTGATAGCAAGGAACAGACACCTCAAATTAAAGGCTACAATTCTAAAGGGATTGAAGCGGCACAGGGCCACTGCGCTATATAAGCAAAATGTCATTGATGGTGACAGGAAATGTTGAGAGCGTTCAACACATTCTCAGGTCTATTGATTTGTCCGTGGAGTAAAAGGACAGGACTCTGATACCAAACGTGCTGAGCCGCTAGATTCTGTTTTGTACATTCATGTGGACTGGCTTCACTGGCTCGGTCAGAATGACTATTTCACATCCCCTGTGTGGTCTTGAGCCGGTTCCTCCAACCACAACAGCCCATGTGGTGCAATGTGCATCCAGAATGTTGTTTCGGTGGGAGGACCGGGATTTTGAACCAGCAAGAATGAAGGAAATACTACATAGATCCAAATATAGTTGCAGGAATGTAGAATTGGAAAGGAGGTTATTACCGCAACATGTAAGGGTGGAATGTTCCCGGCATTCGGAAAGCCGTTTCAGACACGATGGGCTGAATGGGCTCCTCCTGAAACTGTAAGGAGTCTGCGAATCTGGGAGTTTATTCCCTCGTCGCTGTTCCTGAATATACTCTGCTCTCTCCCAGTGAGCTTTCGCTGTCAAATCGCCTCTTCATTGACATCAGTGAAATATCATTCCACTTGCTCAATGAGCTTCCACAACACTCAGTGTCATGGCTGGACGGACTGTCAGCCGCAATGTGGACGCTGGGCAGAGTTGCTGAGTTGAGGAAAGTGTTGGCCTGTTGATAGGAGAGTTCTGCGCCATTGGCATTATTCCAGGACATTGCAGCGCGCTCAGAGCTCCCTGGTTGGTTCAGGAAGCTTTATGCTCCAATTGGAAACAATTGGTGTCGCTGACTCTTCCCATTGATTCATCAGCTCTGAATGGCCGACATGCCGCACCCACATGGAGGCACTCATTTGTGGTTTCCTCCACAACAGACCCATCCCACAACAATTATAAACCTTGGCCTTCCCCAGGCCCATCCTACTGTCAGCATCCCATCCACACTGCTGGAAACAGGGAATGTTTTAGAGGAATTATCAGTTGGCAAAGCTCCTTGAATCGATTGAATTCAGCCGATACCTTTAAATACGATGGATGCAGCTGCTCAAAAATGCACCAGCTCTTCTAGATTACTTCAGAGGCAGAGGTCCTGTCAGAGGTTTTAAAAACGCCTTCCTCATTCCAATCAAAGACAACCGCCAGGCCTGTGACAATCTATACCTCCTGATAATTGCTGAAAGGATTCTTTCCAGAACCTTCCCAAACTTGGTAATATTACATATTGAGCGAGGGCTTAATTCGGCAGAGCCCGTGTGGTTTCAGAAAAGGTAGGAGAGCTATAGACATGGTCATTGTTGCTGGACAACTGCAGGGCAAATGCCAAGAATGAAATGTTGACCGATGCACCAACTTTGTTGATCTAACAAAGTCTTCCTCACTGTTAGCCGGAAAGGGTTGTGGAAGATTATGAGCCCGTGTGAGTGGCAAATTCAGTGAGATGGTTCGATAGTTCCACGATGGCATGAAGACACAAGTCCTCGATGACAATGAGACTCCAGCCCCCTTCCCCGTCACGACTAGAGTGAAACAGGGTTGTGTATTGCCGCTGGCCCCATTCAACATCATGTTGTTAGCCATGCTCACTGACACCTTCCAAGATGAGGACCCAGGGATGGACAGCAATGACTAAACAGGCAGCAAGCTTTGCAATCTGTGATGCCACCATACCAAAGGTCTTCTTTGGTAGATACGTCAGTTGTTATTTGCTGCTGACTTTGCTCTGAATGCTTAAAATGAAATAGACAGACAGTACACGATGGACCTGCTTCCCGCATCCAATGATAACTTCCATCCCATCATCAGCACAAAGAAGCCATATGTCAGTTTGCAATCTGTCCGAGGAACTCTCCATCAAGAGCAGAGGCTGATGGTAAACGTCCAGAATCTGACCGCTGTGGACACGTTCAGTATCCTAAACAACATTCTCTCACATAGTGTTCATACTGATGGGGAAACTGATGGCAGAATTGCCAAGGCCAACATCCTTCAGAAAACCTCGACATTCAGTGTGGCAACATGGGGTGGGAGGGCGGAGGGGGGGGGGGGGGAGAGGACCTTATCGGGAAGCTCAAGGTCGACTGAACAGCCATCCTCCCCACTCCTCTATACCCCTGAGAGTTGGACTGTCTAACAGCGACTGTCAAAGAGATCAACCTCTTCCACCTTTGCTGCTGCCCCGAGTTGGTCAACACCAAGTAGCAAGACGAAGTTCCAGAGACAGAGGGCCTCCGGGTAACAGTTACCACAACAAATGCTGCCATAACCTGGACATGTCACCAGAATGACTGGCAACTGATTCCCCTCAACCAACCTTCTGCGGCTCATTCCAGATGGGAGCCCGCTCCCAAGGCGCCCAGAAGAAACTTTCAAGGATCCCTGAAAGAATCCCTCAAGGAGTGCGAAGCTGACACTAAATCATTGCTTCTCGCTTTGCCCAAACTGCTCGAGTTGGAGCTAGTCAGCGACCCACCAGCACAGGAGGAAAATGGATAATGCCCGTGTAAAACAAGTGTAGAGCACACAGGAACCTTGAGATCAGTGTCTCCAACTCCATACCTGCCTCACTGTCCTGTTCGCATTGCACTAGAACGTGTTGTGCTAACGAAGGAGTTCTCAATCACCTTCGCACCTCAACCACTGCTTGATAGATGAAGATGGTCTTCTTCACCAATGATGAAGGACTGACAATGACGATGCCACTGATTGGTTGAGGTCAATTTGTGTCGCCGGAGGTCGCTTGCTTATTTGCCGAGGTGGATGTCAGTCAGACGATTAAATTTACTGATTATTGAAGAGCGGGGAGGCACAACACGAGCTTCTGATTGGCTGAGACGAACTTTCATCAGGGGGCAAAGTTCCCTGATTGGCTGAATCTTAAATCATTCACAGTGTGAGCTGCCTGGTATTCAAACCCATCCAGGACAGATCCTGTTTTGGGTCCTCTCCCGCACCCCATGATCTTTTATGCACGGCCTTTTTGTTGCGTTGATTGGGAGATTTTGAATCAATATGATATTTATTGACAGGAAATAGCAGAAGATGCCTCCGGCCTCTTCTCAGTTTATTTACTTATTCGTTATTTGAAATATTGATGTAACCGGATATTTCAAAGCCTTCTTGACCTGCTCTCTGAACATTGATTGAGTCACCCCATAAATAAAAGTATTTGTGCAGCAACTTAAATTGACCAGCATATATCCAAATTGACTGAAGATATACATGGCGCTATGGTATCCCATGAAATTTGATGCTGTAATACTATAATAAAAACAATTTATAACATACACCAACCACAGGAGAATGAAGCTGCCGGATATGCTGATGAGTAGAATCACAGATTTCTTTCTGCTCTCCATCTCTGGGTCACTCTGATTCTCTCCCTTACTCTGACCCCTAAGTCTCTTGCGGACATGACTGGCCACTAAAATGTGCTTCACTGTCAAAGCGTTAAGCAACAGGATTAAAGCAAATGGCAGAAGTGGGATTAAAACGGTGTCAAACCAGTCAAATCCTATCCATATGGGATTAGTAAAATAGCTTGGCTTTTTAGAGCACCCCCATGGTACATTGGTGATTACCTCGACAGGTTCCTGTGTAAAGTAGAACGAGATATTCTTTAAACAAAGCAGAGTGCCGGTTGTTGACAGAACCACAGCCGCAGTTTTCCCAGTGCAATATTTCCTGCTCAGCTTCAGGCAGCAAATGGCTACACATCGATCAAAGGAGAAAGTGACGGTGAACCAGACAGAGCAGTCTGTGGATGCACGGCGAAGGAATGCGCTAACTCTACACACATGGGTGATGTCCAAGAAAGACCTTGGGAAATAATAATATCTTACCCTCGTCAGGAGGACCTCGTTAATAATGACCAGCAGATCCATCGTTGCCATGGCCACGAGGTAGCGAGTGGTGCAGGTGGAGAGGCCACACTTTCCGCGGGTCAAGATCACAATCGCCAGTAAATTAACTGTAACAGAAGGAATACACAGAATTAATACAATCCACAGATTAACAGAAATTCTCAGGGAACGATTCATCGTTAATGAAACTACTTTAAAACAGCATCAAACCTAAAGGAAAATACATATAATTGTGAAAACATGTATTGTAGTTTTTAGAGAATATTATGAACAAGATCGAATGATATAAAGACTAATAACGAGGGAGCAATCAGCGTATGAGATAAAGACAAAGAGAGCTAGCTTAGAATATAAAGATGGTGAGCAAGAATTTATCTCGCTAATTCAATAAGAAGTGTATTAATAAATTGACCATTGAAACTGTAGAAATTGTGGCTGAAGTATTAATAATGGAAACTAAGGCGATGGAAGGTGAAATCAACGGGTATTTTGAATCTTCCTTGGCTATAGAGGATACAAGTAACATCACAGAAATAGGTGTTTATCATGAACCGGAAAGAGGATTGTGGGGAAAATACAATTACAGGGGAAGTGCTGTTGAGAAAATTGTTGGAGCTGCGAATTGATAAACACAAGGGTCATGATTAACTTTACCGTAAGCTAGACCTACTGGATGCAAGTATACTAGAGAAAGGGACATGTATGACCGACTGGTAGAAAGGGACGACACCGTACTGGACGCAACAAGAACGAAATGTGAGGATGACCTGGGGATTGAGATAGGGTGGGGACTCTGGAGCGAAGCACTGCATAGGGTCAACTCCACATCCACGTGCGCAAGGCTCAGCCTGACGCAACTAAAAGTGGTACATAGAGCCCACTTAACAAGAAACCATATGAGTAGGTTCTTCCTGGAGGTGGAGGACAGATGTGAACGATACCAAAGAGGCCTGGCCAGCCACGCCCACATGTTCTGGTCTTGCCCCAGACTTGTGGAGTACTGGACAGCCTTCTTTGAGGCTATGTCCAAAGTGGTGGGGGTGAGGGTGGAGCCATGCCCGATAGTGGCGGTCTTCGGGGTTTCAGACCAGCCAGATCTATTCCTGGGGAGGAGGGCGGACGCCCTTGCCTTTGCCTCCCTGATTGCCCGCCGTAGAATCCTGTTTGGCTGGCGGTCAGCAGCACCGCCCAGAGCTGCAGACTGGCTGTCCGACCTCTCGGAATCTCTCCAATTGGAGAAAATCAAATTCGCCATCCGAGGGTCAGACGACGGCTTCCACAGAACGTGGGAGCCATTCATGCAATTGTTCCGGGACCTGTTTGTGGCCAACGAACAAGAGGAAGAATAGTCGGGTGGCCAAGAATCAGGGGAAAATGGACGGGAATCGGGGGAAGGTAGCCGGGGCGGGGGGGGGGGGGGGGGGGGAAGGCTATGGGTTCGTTATGGGGGTTTGTTCGCATGGTTTTACGCTTATTTCTTTTTCTTGTTAATTTATTGTTTTTGTATTGGAGGGGAGGGGTTACTGTTTTTCTCTGTTGTGATAAAATTTGTTGAAAACTTGAATAAAAATTATTCAAAAAAAAAGGGGAAGGACAAGCCGCAAGTGACAGTCTGATGGCAAGCTAAGGCCCAAAACCAAACTGTAAATAAATGCCTATAAACATGTGCCTCGGCCATATTGGGAATGTCAAATATGTATGCCGGTTAAAGGGGGCGGCCACAGTTGTTTTTATGAAGATGCTTACCTGTAAATATACATGTTAATTTTTGCGTGTTTTTTTTTCTAAACATTTGTAATTTGTTGGATATAAAATATGAAAACTCAATAAAAACATTTCCAAAAGAAACTTTACCATAAGCTCTTGAAAGGTGTCGATAGTGAGACATTTGATGTGCCGGTTTCACTTTTCCAAAAGTCTCTTTTCTATTAATAGTAAGTGAGGTTGGAAAATGTTAAATGCAGCTCCGTTAATAAAAAATGGAAGGGGACAAAACGCCAGAAAAATAGATCAGTCAGGGGTGGCACGGTGGTACAGTGGTTAGCACAGCTGCCTCACAGTTCAAGGACCCGGATTCGACCCCGGCCCTGGGTCACTATATGTCGAATTTGCACATTCTCCCCGTGTCTGCCCGGGTCTCACCCCCACATCCCAAAGATATGCAGGGTAGGTAGATTGGCCATGCTGAACTGCCCCTTAATTGTAAATAAAATGAAATGGGTACTTACAATTTATATTAAAAAACAGAAGTTAAGGTCAGTTGGCACAGCATTGTCATGTTAGAAAGTATAATGAAATATTATAGTTGATAACTTAGATGAAATGAAATGAAAATCGCTTATTGTCACGAGTAGGCTTCAATGAAGTTACTGTGAAAAGCCCCTAGTCGCCACATTCCGGCGCCTGTCCGGGGAGGCTGGTTTGGGAATCGAACCGTGCTGCTGGTCTGCTTGGTCTGCTTTAAAAGCCAGCGATTTAGCCCAGTGAGCTAAACCAGCCCCTGAAATCAAAGTAATTATACAGTCAATGTGGCTTCGAGGAATGGGAATAATATTTACCCAATGTACTTGGGTTTATCTCAGCAGTGGCGATATCTGTAGCTGAAGTTGTGCCAGTTAATATAGAGTTCTATTTCCCTGAAAACGCTTCATAAAGTATCACATCGAAGTTTATTGGTAATAAAAATCATGTTGTCGAGGGTACCCTATTATCACGGATAGATGAATTGCTCGCTAACTGGATCATTGAGTCGGCATTGGTGAGGCATGTTTTCCTGGAATGATGGAAAGAGGGATGTGCCGCAGGAATGGATCCCAGCATCTCAACCATTTTCCAATCCACATAAATTATATTATTCGCTTCAACAAAAGTGTAGTGGTAAAATGTTCTGATCACAGAAACACAAGGAAGAAAGTATACTGTGAGGAGGACATGAGGACAGAAAGGCAGCAAATCGATCAAAGGATAAAGTGGCAATGAGAACTCTATAGGCATGACCAATGTACAGAATTAGCACTGGGAATGAAAATTAATTCATACACTTCAGTATAATTCGTTGATAATGTTATTAGACCTACTTTTAACACACACAGTCACCATGCAGCAATCTTCATGAAAAGGATCACAATCGCCAATAAATTAAGCTGACGAAGCAGAACGGACAAAAATACAAATTACTGCTGTAATATATTTTCCATCTGATGCACAGAGGGCTGGGCATTAGCGCAAAACACAAGCATTTTTCTTCGCCAGATAGAGGCAAGGATGGAGAGTTTGCCTGTGATCAATTGATGGTTTTGTTGTTTTGGACGCTATCCTGACACATTATTGTGCACTGAAGGGGCGATCTCCCTTTGCCAACACATCACATGTCCCAGGGCCAGTCACAAAATGGAGATACCCCATCAGCCCCCAGAATTATAAATTCTCAGATATGAATACACAGTGAGTGAATCCTTTAGCATGTTTGCTTGTCCATTTAAGTCTCCATTCCCATGCAACTAAACCCACCGTCCTTGCTTTCAGCATTACGTTGTCACTCCTGGAATAAAGAACAGCTCCGTCATAAACTGACCCATTTAAAGCCACATCTCATCCTTCAAGTATGGTGGGATTTTAAAGCCATCGACCTTTCGCCTGGTTGTTATGGGGATTATTTGCTGTGTTGATTTACCCCATTCTGGACTTTCTTTGCATTCCAGCAGCCTGATATCTAAGTTGTGATCAAGTTGACAATGGACTCGAGACACCGAGTCTGCAGAAATGATGGGTGCTCTCCAGACATGTGATATACAGATATATCTTTTAATGGGAGGTCATCCTTTCAGAATTTTACCGAGAAAGAATGTGCCCAGAAGCTCTGTCTGGATGTCTCGCAGAACTACACAACTTAAAGTTGTTAAATGGTTTGCGGGATTGCTTAACATGTTGTGCAGAATTCTGCTTCCGTTCTCAGTATGCATGGAGGCAAAGTTTATAACGCTGCCAAGTAGATCGATTTTTCAGCTTTGACAAAGGGGCATCTGGACCCGAAACGTTAGCTCTTCCCTCTCCCGACAGATGCTGCCAGACCTGCTGAGATTTTCCAGCATATTCTCTTTGGCAATTAGATCCATCGTTCGGAGGTAGACCCGGGGTCATTCACTTCAGCACAGTGACCTTTCTGATACACTGTTGGCCAATTGGGTGGCTGGTAATGATAGACTTGGAAGTATAACTTATCATGAAACCACAAATTTGGGAGAATAGGATTTAGTAATTAATTAAATTTGTATTAAGAAATCCCTTTGCTACGATCATAAAAGTAGACTTAATCTTTCTCAAATAGGTGTCCTCCCTTTTCTCCCTCACAAATTGTAGAACTTTCTGTCTATCTGTGTTGATGTTTAGTTACCAAATAGCTTCCTGTATTCAAATTGTTAACTCTCCCACTATCGTTTTTTCCCAGCCGAGCTCAGTATTGAGAGATTTGTAGCCGGCACAGTGGTTAGCACTGCTGCCTCACAGAGCCAGGGACCCGGGGTCAATTCCAAACTTGGGTGAATGTGTGTGGAGTTTGCACATTCTCCTCGTGTCTGCGTGGGACTCATCCAGGTGCTCCGGTTTCATCCCTAAATCCTAAAGCAAGCACGTGAGTTGGATTAACCATTCTAAATTCCCCCTTAATCCAAAGATTAGGTGGGGTTATGGGGTTACAGGGCTCTGCCGGGAGTGTGAGCCTAGGTAGTGTGCTCTTTCACATTGTCTGTGTAGATGGGCCGAATATCTCAGTAAATAGCTGTTTCTGATGCAACACTTCAATAGGTGGTGGACCAGGATCAATATTGTTAATTAGATACAAGTATAAACAAATAACAACAACAATCTGCTTGTTTGAAATCAATTACATCTTAAAACACGAGAGGAAGTTGCATTGAATGGAGAACACAGTCGCAGAAAGAACTGATTGAAAAACAGAATCAGCTTTTCCCATTCCTCATACTGCCCTGAATTCAGCACACATCTTCATTGACACTTATTCCACAGAATTATCGTCATTGAGAGTCGGTTTCCACTCTTTCTAGACTCCCACACAGAGCACAATTGAACACTTATAGATACACTCTGTGACATTCACTGTTGTCAGATTTGTACGATTATGTCTGACCCAACAGTACCTGTTAAGTACTAATAAATGTAACTGGACATTTGAAGCTGTATGAGGCTGGAAGCAGAGGTTAATCGCAGAACCACATCATTTTTACCGTGCATGAGGAGGCCGTTTGTCCCATCGCATCTACACCTGCTAACCCAACATGCACCGTGACTCAGTGCAATTTTCCCACCTCCTCCCCGTTCCCCAGCTCATTGTTTCTATTCAAATAACCATCTAAATGCGGCCTTGAATGTCTCGATTGAATCTGCCTCCACCAAACCCCTAGGCTGTTCATTCCAGACGCAAACTACTCTCTGTCTGATTGTTGGTCACATTTGCTTCTTTTTCAAATCAATTTACCTCTGCGCCCTTCCTTTTTGAAGCTACAACTTCAGTCACAAGTTTGGTCCATCACGGAACCCAATACCATTTTAAAGCTTTTACATTTATGTTCATAATATCAAGCGCATTACCCCCATTGACACTTCTGTTCCCAGTCACAAACGTCCAGCAAGTGAGTTAAACAGGATTTCTCCATTTCCAAATCCATGCTGGCCCTTCCTAATCAACCCAGGGTTTTCATCCTGACTACCGATTCTATCCGAGCTAATTGTTTGAAGAAGTTCCTCCAGGACTGATGTTACACTGACTCCTCTGTAATTGTTGGGAATATCCTTCCCACCTGTTTCTGAACAAAGGCGGTGCATTTTCAATGCTCCAATCTTCTGGCACATCCGCATCATCTAGAGACCATTGGAAGATTGTGGCCAGCACCCTCGCAATTTTCAATCTCACTTCCTTCAATATCCTTGGATGCATCTCCTCCTGTTGCGGTCCGTTGTCAAGTTTAAGTACCAAGATTCTATGGAACACTTCCCTCCATATCAATGTTGCATCCTTCAGGTGAAGAGTTCCCTGGTCTGTGGCAAGGGCCTGAGTAGCCTCTACTCCCTTAGCAGATGAAGGAACAGAGGGAATGTATACAAATGCTTCAAATGATTTGGCTGCAGAAAATGCCACCGCTGATCCTGTGTCAGTGGAGTTCTGCCACTCCTCACATTGTGACCATCAGAGTGAAATCACAGACAAGCTCACACACAGCTTCACACACACTCAATGTTTACATTCACTTACCGGGAACACCAATGATCGCGAGGATCAAATAATATGTTTCCTTCAAACTGTTAAATGTTTTGAGCATTTTCTCTGTGAATACTCCAATCAGCACAAAACCTCTGCATTAAACTGCATTAAAAATCCATGGATATTTATTCCCTCGGAGGCCACCCCAGGGAATGTGAAGCGGCAGCTCATGAGGAGAGAGTCAGGGATGAATATTTTTAGAACGCGATTTAGTTGGGAAATTGTGATCACGTCAATTAGGCAACAGACAATTAGTGTCTTCGGCCAGAATTTCAGAATTGTAACACGCACAGCACGTGTGTGCATCTGTGTGGGTGTCATCTCTGTGTTTATGTGTGTGTCTGTGTGTCTTCCTCTCCCTCCTTGCATGTGCGGCTGCCTCTCTGTCTCTGTCCTCCTCTCTGTCCCTTTATACGTGACACTCTGTGCCTCTCTAACTATCTCTCTCCGGGTTTCTCCCTGTCCCTATATCTTTTACTCCCTGTGTCTTTACCAAACTCATTCTTTCTGTCTGCAAGCCTCAATTCTTTCTATCTTCCTGCAGTATCTACACTTTCTTAAACTCTCTACTCACCCCACTCTCTGCCTCCCTCGCCACTGTCCACCTCCCCCTCACTACCCCAGTATCTCACATTCTCTCCTTCACACGCTCACTCCCACGCACACTTTTACTGCCTCACACACTTTATCACCGGCTCAAGCTCTCTTTCCCACATATATTCTCTCTCAGATTGGTTGCATTGGGTTGCACATTACAAATCCGGCGGGCCTCGCTCCTGGCCTCAGCTCGCTGGCGCACTAACCTATCTCCCTGCTCGCTGGGCACCAGTCCCAAGGCTACCCACTGGGCACTGTACCCCCAGCTTCCCAGGGCCACCCACTGGGCACTGTACCCCCAGCTTCCCAGGGCCACCCATTGGACACTGTATCCCCAGCTTCCCAGGCCACCCACTGAGCACTGTACCCCCAGCTTCCCATGACCACCCACTGGGCACTGTACTCCCTGCTTCCCATGACCACCCACTGGGCACTGTACCCCCAGCTTCCCAGGGCCACCCACTGGGCACTGTACCACCAGCTTCCCAGTGCCACCCACTGGGCACTGTACCCCCAGCTTCCCAGGGCCACCCACTGGGCACTGTACCCCCAGCTTCCCAGGGACATCCACTGGGCACTGTACCCCCAGCTTCCCAGGGCCACCCACTGGGCACTGTACCCCCAGCTTTCCAGGACCGGAATAACGGCTAAATCACCATTGTCCCTGATGGCCCTAAGCGTCTATCGACCTTGCATTGGGCGGGATAACTGGGGCTGATCTCACCGGAGGCTCACCACACCTCAGGCAAGGGGCGAGATTGAGAAGATTCATGAAAAACTCAGTCAGTACAGAAATTAAACCCAACCTGACCACCCTCTGCATCATGAACCAGCTGGCTAGACATCTGAGTTAAGCCGGACTATCATCCAGACCTCAGAATAGACACACACATGGTGAAAGGTAGAGACAAGGTACGAACGTCAGTAACAATCAGAGACACAACTGGCCATCTACTCCTGGCCCAAGAAGCTGAGACCTCCGTAACCAGACTTTGTCTGTAACTGTTCTATTTGGTGCAAAACGTTTTGTTGTTTCAATGTCTTTTCTGTGATGTGCAGATAGAAATTAGAAGCAGGAGGAGGTCATTGGGCCATTCAAGCCGGCCCTGCCATTCATTCTGGTCATGGCTGAGTATCACATTCAACACTCTGACCCTGCCTTTCCCATTATCCCTTAATGGCTTTAGCCCCACCAGCAATATCTAAATCCTCCTTGAAACTACACAACTCCCCATCTACTCCTGGCCCAAGAAGCTGAGACCTCCGTAATCGGACCGTGTCTGTAACTGTTCTATTTAACATGGACCATGTTTGTGTTAAATCTGTCGAACATAGCGAAAAGACAGCGACCTCCCCATTCTACTCCTGGCCCGAGAAGCTGAGACCTCCGTAACTGTGTGTCACAGAGAGAAGCGGGGAGAGTGTGAGAGGGAGAGCGAGAAAAGAAGAGAAAAAGAGGAGGAAGGAAGGTGGTGGAAAGCGAAAATAAATCCAGACAGAATAAAGTGACTGGAAAAACAAAGCAAATGAAACAGAACAAAAAACAATTAACACGAGATTAATTACAGCATGTCCATCGATTTTATTGCCTGATGTGTCATTATGTGAAGTTTAAATTGTTCACAGAATATGATCACATAAATGATGTTCTTATGTGAAGCATGTGATGAGCCTTTTCCCCCAAAACTATACTTCATCTACAAAATATCTGAAACAAACGTTACAAACTTTTCAAATGCCCAATACACAAAGGGCAATAATACTTAGCTGTTCTACATAGGTCGAATTGCTCTCTCAGCTGTTTTAATGCAGTACAAAATAAATAAATTTTAAAATGGTCATTACAAATGGTGCAATGGTAATCAAATTGTCCACATGGTTTCTGGGAGAAGCCAACGCAGTCACCGCATCTGTACTGTGCGTAGCCGAAGAACTGGTTTCAAGCAGAGTTCAGCCCAAAACATTACATTAGGTTTTCCCTCCCTCATATTCCCACCAACAAAAAGGCACCACGAGGAGGAAAACCGAGGTAAGATTCTTATTCCTATCTCTTTCTTAAGTGTACAAGGGTAGAGATGGCATTTCGGGCACTGATATTCTCCTCCTGCCAGATGTGGGAGATCAGGGAGCTTCGTCATGTGTCTGTCGACAATGTCTGTGGGAAGTGTGACCAACTGCATCTCCTCACAGGGCGTAGTTTGGTTGGAGCAGCAGCTGGACAGAGTGTAGAGCATACAGGGAGCATAGAGCATGATAGACCTTAGCTTCAGTGAGGTGGTCACACCGCAAGTTCAGACAGACAGATGGGCGACCGCCAGGAGAGGCAGGTGGGGAAGGCAGGAGCCTCCTGTGGCTATTCCCCTCTCAAGCAGGTTTATCATTGTGCATTTTGTTGCGGGATGGGGGATCGCCTCTCTGGGAAAGATGCCAACAGCAGCCAGACATGTGGCAACACAACTGGTTCTGCTGTAGAGCAGGATCGGGCTAGGTCCAAACGACTGACAGTAGTAGGAGACTCGATAGTCTGGGGCACAGACATGTGTTACTGTGGCCGCAAATGGGACTATAGGATGGTGTGTTGCCTCCCGGTGCCATGGTCCTGGATGTCTCTGAAAGGCGATAGGTCATCCAGAAGCAGAATGGTAAACAAATATATACCATTGTCCACTTTGCTAACACTCAGATAGGAAGGAAGAGGGAAGAGGTCCTGGCAAAGACAATTCATATAGCTTGGTCGGGAACAAAAAAAACTGACCACTAGTGTAGTAATTGCAGTATTACTCCCCATGTCACGTGCAAGTGAGGCTTGAGATAGTCCAATTGAACAGGTGGTTCAAGAGCTAGTGTGGGAGGGAAGGGTTAGATATATGGATCACTGCACTATCTTATGGCAAAGGTGGGACCTGTACAAGAAGGTTTGGTTGAACCTGAACAGGAGGGGTACCAATATCCTGGGCGGAAAGTTTGCTTGTGCCGTTCAGGAGTTTAAACCACTGGAGCAGGAGGTGGGAACCGGAACAGCAGTAAGCGTAGAGACTGCGAAAAAAGTGAAACTGAGATAAACATAGCGCAGAGTAAGAACAGGCAGGGGAAAGCCACAGGGCTCAGTCGCTGTAGATCTGGAGTGTGTTTGCTTCAATTGAAGAAATATAACAGGTAAGACAAATGAGAGCTTGGATTCCTGTATTGAACTATGATGTAACTGCATTTATGGATATGGGTGAAGGAGGGACAGGACTGGCAGCTTAACATTCCGGGATATCGTTGTTTCAGACGTGACAGAAGAAGAAACAAAAGAGGTGGGGAAATTGCTTTGCTGGTTAGGGAGCAGATCACAGCTGTGTTGAGGGAGGACACATTGGAGGGATCTTGTACTGAGGAATTATGGGTGGTGCTCAGGAATAAGAAGGGTGGAATCACAATGTTGGGAGTGTAATACAGACCCCCCCCCCCCCCCCCAAGAGCCCGCAGGAGACAAAGACACAGTGTGTAGTCAGATACTGATACGATGTGGAAAAAAAGCAGGATAGTTGTGATGGGTGACTTTCACATCCCCCATATTGACTGAGAATCCCTTCCCGTCAGAGGCCCAAGGGGAGATCAATTTGTTACATGTGTCCAGCAGGGATTTCTGACCTAGTGGTTGTCAATCCAAGCAGGGAGAGGGCCATGTTAGACTATGTATTGGGGAATGAGCAAGACCACATTATTGATGTTTCAGTGGGGGAGCATTTTGGGCAGGAACAGGCCCTTAGGCCCTCCAAGCCTCCGCCGATCATGCTGCCCATCGAACCTAAAACATTCTCCACTTCCGGGGTCCGTATCCCTCTATTCATGTATTTGTCAAGACGCCGCTGAAACGGCACTATCGTACCTGCTTCCACCACATCCTCCAGCAGTGAGTTCCAGGTACCCACTATCCTCTATGTAAAAAACTTCCCTCGCACATCTCCTCTAAACTTTTCCCCTCACACCTTCAATCTCTGTCTCCTAATTAACTATTCCAACTCTGGGGAAAGCTTCTGAATACCCACCATGTCCATGGCCCTCATAGTTTAGAAACCTCCTATCAGATTGCCTCTCAACCTCCGTCGTTCCAGTGAGATCTAAGCGAGTTTATCTCATCATTCTTCATAGCTAATGCCTCCGTACCAGGCAACATGCTGGTAGACATCTTTTGTATATCTGCAAAACCTCACGTTCTACAGGTAGTGTGGCGACCAGAACTGAATACTTCATTCCAAGTGTGGCATAACAAATGTTCTATAAGCTGCAGCATGACTAGCCAAATTTTAGACTCAATGCCCCGGCCAATGAAGGCAAGCATGCCATGTGGCTTCTTGGAGACCCTCTCCACCCGCATTGCCACTTTCAGTGACTTGTGGACATGAACACCCAGATCTCTCTGCCTGTCAATATTCTGAAGGTTTCTGCCATTTACAGTGTACTTTCCACCAGTAATAGACCTTCTAAAATGCAAAACCTCACATTTGTCCATATTAAGCTCCATCTGCCACCTCTCCACCCAAGTGACCAATCGATCTATATCCTTCTGTATCCACCGAGAGTCCCCATCACTATCCGCAATTCCATTAATTTATGTCGTCCGCAAACATTTTAATCAGACCATTTCTGTTTTCCTCCAAATCAGTTATGTATACTACAAACAAAGGGCAGCACGGTGGCCTAGTGGTTAGCACAGCTGCCTCACGGCGCTGAGGTCCCAGGTTCGATCCCGGCTCTGGGTCACTGTCCGTGTGGAGTTTTCACATTCTCCCCGTGTCTGCGTGGGTTTCGCCCCCACAACCCAAAAAATGTGCAGAGTAGGTGGATTGGCCATGCTAAATTGCCCCTTAATTGGAAAAATAATTGGGTACTCTAAATTGAAAAAAAAAATGTATACTACAAACAGAAATTGTCCCAGAACTGAACCCTTCCACGCACTACTAGCCCTCCAATCAGAAAAGCACCCTTCCATTGGTACCCTCTGTTTCTATGACCAAGCAATTTCTGTATCCATCTTGCCAGCTCGCCTCTGATTCCTTGAGACGTCATCTTCTGTACCAGGCTATCAAGAGGGACCCTGTTCCGGCAGCACAGGTCCCAGGTTGGATCCCGGCTCTGGATCACTGTCCGTGTGGAGTTTGCACATTCTCCCCGTGTTTGCATGGGTTTCAAACCCATAACCCAAAGATGGGCAGAGTAGGTGGATTGGCCATGCTAAATTGCCCCATAACTAGAAAAAAAATCAATTGGATACTGTAAATTTATTTTAAAACAACTAGCGGCCTTATCAAAGGCCTTACTGAAGTCCATGTTGATAGTGTCCACTGCCCTATCTTCATCAATCATCTTCGTCAATATCTGGCAAAATTCGATCAAGTTAGTGAGGCAGGACCTCCACTTCAAAAATCCATTCTGCCTCTCGCCAATACATCCATTTGTTTCCAAATGGGAGTAAATCCAGTATCTAATTTCCTTTGCAATAATTTCCTGAGCATGGATGTCAGGCCCGCCGGCCTATAATTCCTGGATTATACTTGCTCCCCTTCTTAAACAAATGAACAACATTAGCTATTCTCCAGTCCTCTGGGACCTCACCTGCATCCAGAGGGGATACAAAGATTTCAGTCAAGGTCCCAGCAATTTCCTCCTATGTCTCCATCAGAATTCAGGGTTAGATTCCATCAGGTCCTGGGGATTTGTCGACCTTAATGTTTTTCAAAACGCCCCACACCTCATTGTTGATCTCAATGTGGCTCAGACTATCTATAGACCCTTCCCCAGACTCATCATCTTCCAAGTCCATCACTTTGATGAATACTGATGCAAAGTACTCATTTGGAATTTCGCCCATTTCCTCCGCACCAATCATAGATTCCCTGCCCCATCCTTGAATGGGCCAAATCTTTTCCCGACTACCATCCTGCACTATATACGTGTAAAATGCCTTGGGATTTTCCTTCATCCAGTCTGCCAATGACATATTTGGTCACTTTCAGCTCTCCTGACTCTTTGCTTCAGTTTCTCCCTACTCTCCACAAGCCTTCTAGTCCTTACAAACGCTTCCTTCCTCTTTTGTACTAGATTCACAATATCCTCGTTCTGCAAACTTCCCGAAAATTGCCATGATTATCTTTCTTCCTCACAGGAACATGCCGTTCCTGAGTTCTATCAACTGAAAGCCTCCCACGTGCCAGATGTTGATTTACCCTCAAATATCTGCACCCAGTTTAGATCCTTCAGTTCCTGGCGACTATTGTTATACTTAGCCACGCCCCAATTTAGCACCTTCAGATGAGAATTACTCTTGTCCTTATCTAACAGTACCTCTAAATGTAATGAATTATGGTCACTGTTCCCGAAATGTTGGGCGCATTCCCCTTTGGCAGAGATAGTGAGGGTTGGAATGAATGGATGAATTTACAGAGATAGGGAGGGTTCTAAGGTCTGCAGGAAGTTAGAGAGAGAGGGAGTGCTGTAGGGGCTGGAGGACGTCATCTTGCCAAGGGGAGTGTTGTCGGGATGTGCAGGTTTCAGAGAGAGAGAGGGTTGAAGGAGTTGGAGGAAGTTAAAGGGATAGTGAGAGATCCTCTTTAGGTATCCAGACTGACGCTTCCGAATCTACCCACTACATCCTGAATAATTGTTTGCAAAATATTTCTCATCAATGAAGATAAACTGACTGTCCTGTAATTTTTGGGCTTCACCTTACAATCGTTTTTGGAATACGGGCGTAATATTTGCAAATCTTCTCCCAGTGTTTGCCTGGGTTTTGCCCCACAACCCAAAGATGTGGAGGGTAGGTGGATTGGCCACGCTAAATTGCTCATTAATTGGCAAAAAATAAATAAATGGGTACTTTAAATTCACTTTTACAAATATATTTGAAAATCTGCCGTCCTCTAGCATCTCCATTGACAATAAAGAGAGGGAAATTATGGCTAGCGACCCTACAATTTCCATTCTCATTTCCTTCAACATCCTTGGATACATCTGATCAGCCCCCTTGCCTTACCAAATGTAAGAGTCGGGAGTCAATTCAACACTTCGTCCTTATCCATTTTGAACACTTCTGGGGACACTCCTTGTCTGTCGCCATATTTTGGGTAGCATCTAGGTCCTGGGAAAGACGGGAAGTAAGTTTACATTGCATTCATCAGCCCTGGCTCGAGACACCACATGCAAATTCTTATTTAAGCCCGTTTCGGCCCGGGTCCTCCTTTTACCAACCTAATATTTTTTATGGTCTGTATTAGACCGAGATCCCCCTTTATTAGGGCTTCATTTTTGCTTCTTTGCTTCTCTGATGTCCTTTTTCACCTGTCCTGGTCACTGAACCTTTTTCACCTGTCCTGGTCCTGAACATGCCTCTACTTTACCGAATGTATTTTCTTCTTAACACCTGCCACACCCGTTTCTTAATTCCTGCCTCTATTTATCTGCCATTGGATATGTTTTGCCGGCTGTTCCCTTTTGATAGAACATACCTTTACTGAGCTTGAACCATTTCTATTTTGAAGATTGGCCATTGATGAGCTCCGGTTCACTCCAGTCCATTAGGCCAAGTTCCCTTCTTATCGCAATTAAGTCAACTCTCCTCTAGTTAATTATTTATCTCTAGATTGCCTCATATCCCTATCGTCCCCCTGAACCTTTTGATACAATCAGCACAGTCTCCTCCCACTGACAAGTGATCCACGGAGCCCACGTCATCTCCAAGAACAGGTCGAACAGTGCATCCTTCCCTATTGGCCTGCACACATTCTGCTGTCAGAATCTGTGGTGAACTCAATACAGAAACATGTCCCCCCTCTCCGCCCTGTGCACTCTCATTGTCCCGACCTTTATTCGGAAAATTAATGTCCCCATTGTAACTAGTCTATAACGTCTGAGTCTTGCCGTAATGTCCCTGTAGATTTGTTCTTCTGGAACATTTGAACTCGTTGGTGGCCTATAGACTACAGCAACCAATTTTGTCCCTTAGCTCGACCCAAATAGAATTAAATACCTCTGGGACATGTGCTTTCTCCAGCAGAACAATACTTCCCTATTCGGCAAGTCTCTGTTATCACTGTAACATCATATACCCTCATGAAATCTGCTAACCTCCCTAATGTTACTTAGTGTGCGCCAAGCCTTCACAAGTGTACACAAGAGACCTGATGTAAGCGCCATGAATTTCTCCCTCATTAAACAACTTACTGTCCTGTATAATATTGCTCTCTGCCGCTCACAACATTTTCTATACCCTGCTATTAATCTCACATATTTTATCTTGATTCCCAACAACCTGCCTAGTTTGATAAACACAGCCAGACATCCTGTCCAAGTTTTGTTCCGGCACAACCCCTCGACCTGGGACAGATGCCATTTCACCCAGAGCCAGTCCCAGTGTTTCTGGAATCTAAAGCACTCCTTTCTTCTCCAGCTTTCCAGCCATGCATTGATCTGCCTTTCGCTCCTGTTTCTAAACCTACTTACACCGGCCACTTCAGAGTTTGGATTGGATTTATTTATTGTCCCGTGTACCGAGGCAGAGTGAGGAGTATTGTTCTGACAGCAGCTCAAACAGATCATTTAGTGTATGAAAATCAAAGAAAATATTAAAAAAATACATCAGAGGGCAACAGAAGATCCCCAATGTAAATAAAAAGACACGGGAATCCTGCAAGGGAAGATAAAAGAGAAAGTTTAGTGATTATGTTAATGTTAGAATTAAATTGAAAAAGATTAGCGCGATTATAAGAGATGTAAAGAGAGGATCTGTTTGCAAGAGCGCACAGGGTCGGCCAGACCCTCTCTGAGGAACCAACGGCATCACCAGTTTCCAAACCCCAAACCCGATTTGGGAGAGGGCTACCAGTGCACTCCTGCACTAACTGCCCAGTTTGGAATGCCTGCTCACCCACTCCCTCACTGCCTCCAAGCATTTAAGTTGCTGCATCACCACCTCGCTTAAATTGCTATCCACATGTCTCCGGGACTGGCAGCTGCAACGCAATGACACCAGCCTGTGGCTGGAGCTCCAAGATGCTGAGCTAAGTGTTACTCAGCTGGCAGCACTGCCTGGAAATTTGGACATCTCGGAAACCAGTCGTCTCCCTGGCTACGACATGTTACAGGACAGGGATTACACTCGACTTCACTGCTCAACCATGTCTAAATATTCCTTCATTAATGGTAACTTGATTCTCCATTGAGTTAATTACAGAGCGATATATATTGGTCCTAACTTTCTCTCATTCCTGGAATTTGTCAGTGAATCAATGTAAAGAACTATTCTGAGTTTCTAAGTTACACCAATTTGATGACCGTCCCAATGAGCAGTTACTCGCATTCAATAAGGTGACGGTTTTCCTGTGCTGCCAATTGGTGTGTTTGTGGTCAATCTCCTTTCATGTTCAGCAATGCCCGGTTCCAAGGATCTGACTGATGTGCCTCTCCCACTGCCAGATATGAAGAGACAGCTTTGCATAACTTAGCTAATCGTAACTAAATAATATTATCGAGCAGATGTGGGTCGTGAATTGGAAATAATTAAAATGCAACTTCTTTCACTGACGAGGATTGGATTTGAATTCTACAGAGGCTGCCATCCACAGGGCAGAAAATTAATCTGGAGGGAAGCGAGACCGAATGACGAGCTGTGTCCAAAGCTGAACAGACAATCAAGAACCAAAGTATGTATGTGAAGTCACTGGCCTGATTTGTATTATTCCACTCCTCAATAAAATCCCCTCCAATACTTTACCAATCTTCTCTTCTTGCCATTTATGATTAAGACGTTAAATAAATAAAACTGGAATTGATGTCCAAATAATACCGAGGATTGACACAGGAGGAATTGGAACCAGGAGAGCGCACTGCCCCTCCCCACAAAGTGTCTCTGAATCCAGGGGGGGAGGGGTGGGGGGGAGACAGAAAATCCTTGGAAGACACTCAGCTCAAAGGCAAAGGACAGGAATCGGTTAAAGGCCCCAATAAGTGACCTTAACAGTGAGGAGAAAGATTAAAAGACCCCAAGTTAAAGGACAGAGTTGGGAGGTATTGATGAGAGATCTATAGCATCTCTTCGGTGGCATCTGTTACTTCAATTTGGAGTGTGGTGTGTCTGATCAAAAGTCAGATTGTGGAACTACCGTGAATGTCGGATCAAGTTGGGTGCTATAACGTGTGGTATTCTTACGAATCTGCATATATTTGAATATATTGGCGTGGGTGAAGGGACAGCGCATTATATTGCATATTTTCTTGTTTATTGTTTTCTCCTATTGTGCAAAGTAAACCAGTGCATCGGCCAACTCAGTGATTCTGTTCAGCAGCCTTTCTCCACGATTCAAAGCAAATAGAAAGGTTGGATCCCCCAGGCCACCTTAGAATTTGACGTGTCCATCAACAACAATTAGGATTTTAACACACCATATGGTATCCTTACGAGTCTGTATGTATTTGAAATGCATCGATATGGTTGAAGGAGCAATGCAACATATTTTATCATTTATTGGATATTTATTTATACAAGTGTTTGAAAAGAACAGCTTATGATGCTCAACATGATGCAAACGATAACGTTTCCTTCGAGCAGGACGAATAGCACGTATCGGATCAGCCACCTGAGAGATTGGCCAGGTGTCCATTGGTCAGAATAGTTTTTTTTAAATAATTTTTATTGGAATTTTTTACAGATCATATAAAAATATAACAACAAATATAGCAAAAAGCAGTAATATGCAACTAACAGCCCCATAACACCCACAATTCCCCCCATACCGTAACATCACATGTATCACACTCCCCCCACCCCCCCCCCCCCCCCAAACAAGAGAACTTAACCATAAATTAAAATTAGATAAATCAAATTTAAATAAAATAAGCCAACATAATCAACGTCCCCCCCCCCCCCCACCCCCCCGGGTTGCTGCTGCTACTGTGCCCGTACCCTATCGTTGAGCCAGAAAGTCGAGGAAAGGTTGCCACCGTTTAAAGAACCCTTGCACCGATCCTCTCAGGGCGAATTTAACCTTCTCAAGCTTAATGAAGCCCGCCATGTCATTGATCCAGGTCTCCACGCTTGGGGGCCTCGCGTCCTTCCACTGTAGCAAAATCCTTCGCCGGGCTACTAGGGACGCAAAGGCCAGCACACCGGCCTCTTTTGCCTCCTGCACTCCCGGCTCTACCCCAACCCCAAAGATCGCGTGTCCCCAACCTGGCTTGACCCTGGATCCCTCCACCCTTGACACCGTCCTCGCCACCCCCTTCCAGAACTCCTCCAATGCTGGACATGCCCAGAACATATGGGCATGGTTCGCTGGACTCCCCGAGCACCTGGCACACCTATCTTCACCCCCAAAGAACCTACTCATCCTCGTCCCAGTCATGTGGGCCCTATGCAGCACCTTGAATTGGATGAGGCTAAGCCGCGCACACGAGGAGGAAGAATTTACCCTCTCCAGGGCATCAGCCCATGTCCTGTCTTCGATCTGTTCCCCCAGTTCCCCCTCCCACTTTGTTTTCAGCTCCTCTACTGACGCGTCTTCCACCTCCTGCATAAGCTTGTAGATATCGGATATCTTCCCCTCCCCGACCCAGACCCCCGAGAGCACCCTGTCACTTACCCCCTTCGCGGGGAGCGCAGGGAATCCCTCCACCTGCCGTCTAGCAAATGCCTTTACCTGCAGATACCTGAACATGTTTCCCGGCGGGAGCCCAAATTTCTCCTCCAACTCCCCCAGGCTCGCAAACCTTCCGTCGATAAACAGGTCCTTCAGCTGTCTAATGCCCGCTCTATACCATCCCCGAAATCCCCCATCCATGTTCCCCGGGACGAACCTATGGTTCCCCCTTAACGGAGCCTCCATCGAGCCCCCCACTTCTCCCCTATGTCGCCTCCACTGCCCCCAAATCTTGAGGGTAGCCGCCACCACCGGATTCGTGGTATACCTCGTGGGAGGGAGCGGCCACGGCGCCGTTACCAGGGCCCCCAGGCTTGTATCCCCACAGGACGCTCTCTCCATCAGTTTCCATGCTGCCCCCTCCCCCTCCATCACCCACTTACGCACAATCGACACATTGGCCGCTCAGTCGTACCCCGAGAGGTTGGGCAACGCCAGCCCCCCCCCCATCCCTACTCCGCTCCAAGAAGACACTCTTCACCCTCGGGGTGCCATGCGCCCAAACAAATCCCATGATGCTGCTGGTCACCCTTTTAAAAAAGGCCCTAGGGATAAAGATGGGCAAGCACTGGAAGAGGAACAAGAATCTCGGGAGAACGGTCATTTTGACGGATTGCACTCTGCCCGCCAGCGATAGCGGCACCATGTCCCACCTTTTAAATTCCTCCTCCATCTGTTCCACTAGTCTGGTGAAGTTAAGCTTATGAAGAGCCCCCCAACTCCTGGCCACCTGCACCCACAGGTACCTGAAACTCTTCACTGCCCTCCTGAAGGAGAGCCTCCCAATTCCCTCCTCCTGATCTCCCGGGTGCACTACAAATACCTCGCTCTTTCCTAAGTTCAGCTTATAGCCCGAGAAGCCCCCAAATTCCGCTAACAGTTCCATCACCCCCGGCATTCCCCCCTCTGGGTCCGCCACATACAACAGCAGGTCGTCCGCATACAGTGATACCCGGTGCTCCTCCTCCCCCCCCCGCACCAGACCCCTCCACTTCCCTGACTCCCTCAACGCCATGGCCAGCGGTTCAATCGCCAGTGCAAAGAGCAGGGGGGACAGGGGACACCCCTGCCTGGTCCCACGATAGAGCCTAAAATACTCCGATCTCCTTCCATTTGTGACGACACTCGCCATCGGCGCCGCGTAGAGCAGCCTCACCCATTTGATGAATCCCTCCCCAAATCCAAACCTCTCCAGCACCTCCCACAGGTACCCCCACTCAACTCTATCAAACGCCTTCTCTGCATCCAGCGCCACCACTATCTCCGCCTCCCCCTCCACTGCCGGCATCATGATAACATTGAGCAGTCTCCGCACATTCGTGTTGAGCTGCCACCCCTTGACAAACCCTGTCTGATCTTCATGAATTACCTCTGGCACACAATCCTCTATCCTGGTAGCCAGGATCTTCGCCAGCAACTTAGCGTCTACGTTAAGGAGTGAGATAGGCCTATATGATCCGCACTGCAAGAGGTCCTTATCCCGTTTTAGGATCAAAGAGATCAGTGCCCGCGACATCGTCGGGGGCAAAGCCCCCCCCCTCCCACGCCTCATTGAAAGTTCGCACCAGCAGGGGACCCACCAGGTCCGCATATATTTTGTAAAATTCTGCCGGGAACCCGTCCGGCCCCGGGGCCTTACCTGACTGCATTTGCCCGATCCCCCTGACTAGCTCCTCCAACTCTATTGGCGCCCCCAGCCCCTCAACCAGCCTCTCTTGAACCCTTGGGAAACATAGCCTGTTCATGAAGCTCTCCATCCCCTCTCTCCCCCTCGGAGGTTCCGACCGGTACAATCCCTCGTAAAAGTCCCTAAAGACCCCGTTTACTTCTGTCCCCTTCTGCACTACATTTCCACCCCCATCCTTCACTCCCCCAATTTCCCTAGCCGCATCTCGCCTACGGAGCTGATGCGCCAACATCCTGCTCGCCTTCTCTCCATACTCATATACCGCGCCCTGCGCCCTCCTCCACTGTGTCTCTGCATTTCTGGTGGTCAACAAGTCAAAATTGGCCTGCAACCTGCGCCGTTCTCCCAGCAACCCTTCCTCCGGTGCCTCCGCATATCTCCTGTCCACCTCCAGAAGCTCTCCCACCAGTCTCTCCCTCTCCTTCCTCTCTCTCCTTTCCCTGTGGGCCCGGATGGAGATCAGCTCCCCCCGGATCACTGCTTTCAGAGCCTCCCGGACCATCCCCACCTGGACCTCCCCCGTATCATTGGTATCCAGATACCCCTCAATGCTTCTCTGAACCCTCTTACAGACCTCCTCCTCCGCCAGCATCCCCACATCCAGGCGCCAGAGCGGGCGCTGGTCCCGTGCCTCCCCCATCTCCAGATCAATCCAGTGCGGGGCATGGTCCGAAATCGCTATGGCCGAATACTCGGCATCCTGCACCCTCGGGATCAATCCCCTGCTCAGGACAAAAAAGTCTATCCGGGAATAAACCCTATGGACGTGAGAGAAAAAGAAATACTCCCGCGCTCTCGGTCTCCCAAACCTCCAGGGATCCACCCCTCCCATCTGGTCCATGTATCCCCTCAGCACTTTGGCCGCCGCCGGTCTCCTACCCTTCCTTGAACTGGACCGGTCCAGTGTGGGATCCAGCACTGTGTTAAAATCTCCCCCCATGATCAGGCCCCCTGCCTCCAGGCCCGGGATGCGGCCCAACACGCGCCTCATGAAGCCAGCATCATCCCAATTCGGGGCATATACATTAACCAGCACCACCTTCTCTCCCTGCAGCCTACCCCTCACCAAGATATATCTGCCCTCCTTGTCCGACACCACCTCAGCCGCCTCAAACGCCACCCTCTTCCCCACTAGAATCGCCACCCCCCGGTTCTTCGCGTCCAATCCTGAATGATAAACCTGCCCCACCCACCCCTTCCTCAGACGGACCTGGTCCGCCACCTTCAGGTGGGTCTCCTGGAGCATGGCCACATCCGCCTTCAACCCCCTTAGATGGGAGACCACCCTGGTTCTCTTAACCGGCCCGTTCAGCCCCCTCGCGTTCCAGGTAATCAGCCGGATCAGAGGGCAACCCGCCCCCCTCCCCTGCCGACTAGCCATAGCTTGGCAGATGTTCGCCCCAGGCCAGCACATCCCGCTCGACCCGTTCCCCATGGCGATAGTGCCTCTCCTCTTTCCCCCCCGGCCCCCATCGGCTCCTTCCTAGTCGTTCCAGCAGCAACCCGGTATCCCCCCCCCACCCTCCTCCCCCCCCCCCCCCCCCCCCCCCCCCCAGGCTAGGACCCCTCCTAGCCGCGACGCACCCTCCATGGTACTTCCATGAGTCAGCTGACTTCTGCTGACCCCGGCAGCTCCCGCCAAAACCTATCCCCTCCCGGCATGGGGTCATCCCCCTCTTGCCACACCTCCTTGGCATTGCTGCAGCGCGGGAAAAAAGACCTGTAGAGGCCCCGCCCCCATCGCAAGCTCCACCCCCCTGCCCCGCAGCGCGGGAGACCAGAGGAAAGCCCGCGCTTTCACACTGCCACACCCCACCCTTCTGATGCAGTTCCCCAAAATCCAGTTTCCCCTCAATCCCCAGCCCCGTACAGAAGAGAACATATAGAACACAAACCCTCAACACTCCCCACCTAACCCACAACCATACCCAACAGACAAACCCACCCGTAAACAGAGCAAAAAGAAAACCAGCATACATAACACACATGTCGAAGTTGGAAAAGTTGACACAGTTGGAACAAAACAGCCACAGCGGAAACAACGCCGGCCAAAGTATGTTCCCAGGCCCTAATTCAAGTCCAGCTTCTCCACCTGTACAAAGGCCCACGCCTCCTCCGGGAACTCGAAGTAATAGTGCCGGTCCTTGTATGTCACCCACAGGCGCGCAGGCTGCAGCATTCCAAACCTGACCTGCTTAGCATGAAGCACCGCCTTCGTCCGGTTGAACCCGGCCCGCCGCTTAGCCACTTCCGCACTCCAGTCCTGGTAGATCCTCACTACCGAATTCTCCCATTTACTGCTCCTCTCTTTCTTGGCCCAGCGCAGCACACACTCCCGGTCACTGAATCGGTGGAACCGCACCAGCACCGCCCTCGGGGGCTCACCTGCCTTGGACTTCCTGGCCATCACTCTGTGCGCTCCCTCAAGCTCCAGGGGCAAATGGAAGGACCCCGCTCCCATCAACGAGCTCAACATCGTGGTCACATACGCCGGGAGATCCGACCCCTCCAGCCCCTCCGCCAGGCCCAGGATCCCCAGATTCTTTCGCCTCGTGCGAACGTCCAGCTCCTCCAAGCGGTCCTGCCACTTTTTATGAAGTGCCTCGTGCAACTCCACTTTCCCAACGAGGACCACGGCCTCCTCCTCTCTTTCAACGGCCTGCCGCTGCAACTCCCGAATAGACTCCTCCTGTGCCGCCTGGGTCCCAAGCAGCTTGGTCGTAGTTGCATTCATGGAGTCCAGCAGCTCAGCCTTCAGCTCAGCAAAACAACGCAGGAGAGAGGCCTGCTGCTCCTGCGCTGACTTCCACCAGTCCTCAGGTGTTGCGCCGGCCGCCATTTTGTTTTTCTTCCCCCATTTTTTTTGGGGCGTTTCTGCAGCCTTTTTCACCATATAGTGTGGGGCAAGTTCTTCCGGGCACCTTCCCCCACCGGGATACGTAGCAACAGCACTGTTTGGGGCCCTCAAAACGGCCCAAAAGTCCTTAAATAGCGGGAGCGCCGGCCGCCATTTTTTTTCTTTTCTCCCGTTTTTTTGGGGGCGTTACTGCAGCCTTTTTCACCAGATAATGTGGGGCAAGTTCTTCCAGGCACCTTTCCCCCACCAGGATGCGTAGAAACAGCACCGTTTGGGGCCCTCAAAACGGCCCAAAAGTCCCTAAATAGCAGGAGTGCCGGCCGCCATTTTGTTTTTCTTCCCCCGTTTTTTTGGGGGAGTTACTGCAGCCTTTTTCTTCTTCCCACTCCAGGTAAGCACCATATAGTGTGGGGCAAGTTCTTCCAGGCACCTTCCCCCACCGGGATGTGTAGAAACAGCTCCGTTTGGGGCCCTCGAAACAGCCCAAAAGTCCCTAAATAGCGGGAGCTGCCGAACGTGCGGCTTAGCTCCGCATAGCCGCAACCGGAAGTCTGGTCAGAATAGTTTTGATAGATGATGGTCAATGTGTCAGGGGATGGCCGCTCTAAATATGATACATCAGTGGGTGCATAAAACCCATAGAAATACACTAAAATCATAAAGCCTGCAATTAAAACGTCTATTGAAGATCTGAAAACGAGGATCGATTGTCGTAAAATCCCAGATGATTCACCAATGTCTTTGGGAACGGAAAGTGCCATTTGTACCTGCTCTGGTTCACGTGACTCCAGAGCAACAGCAATGTGGTCTACTTTTAACCACCCCTAAGTTCAAAGGTAGTTACGGATGAGCAAAATATTCTGGCCTTGCTAGTGACGCCGCCAATCCATGAAACAGTGTTTAAAATAGTAACCGTATAATTGAATAATTGGCCATTTTGGTTAGTACATTAAAAAGTTGCAATTATTCTACGATTTGTGGAGTATTGCAGCTTTTGAAACTGTACACTGCTCCCATTCCATCCCTGTGTGAGTGTGTGTGTGGAGCTGGGGGTGGGGGATGTGTGTGTGTGTTTTTGTGTGTGTTGGTGTTTCTGTGTGTATGTTTGCTTGTATCATTGTGCCTGTGTTTCAGTGACTGTAATTGTCCCTGCAGGCGTGGTAATTAATGCCTGTGTTTGTATGCGCCTTTGTGTCTGTGTTTGTGTATATTTGTTTATTTCTATGTGTCTATTTTTCTGTGTATGTATCTCTCTTTGTGTGGCCACGCTCCTGTCTCTCTCCGTGGGATTCTCACTCCATGCGTGATCGTTCCCGGTACATCAAAGGTGAAATTAACTAACTGGCCACTTTGTTTCGAGAATAAAAAAGTTGCATTTGTTGTGTGACTTGTTGTGCATTTGGGCCCAGATAATCTGCACACACCATCCATGATGCATCAGTACATGCAATTGTGTGTGTGTGTGCGCGCATGTATGTGTGTGTCTGTTTCTGCCTCTGTGATTTCTTCCTTCTGCCTCAATGTTTCTTTGTACCTGCCTTTGTGTGTCCATTTGAGTGGTGTGTGTTTTTATGCTTCAGTGCTTCTCTGTCTGTTGCTGTCTGTGGCTACTCGGTCTGTGTACCCGTGTGTTTATGTCGGGTGTGTGTGCATAATTCCATCAATTATACGTTTGTGTCAACTGTTTGTGTGTCAGTATCTATTTTACGTTTGTATCTAGTGTATGTGCGTGTCTAGTGTTTGTGCGTTTATGTGTTTGTGTCGACTGAGCGTGTATGTGTCTCTCCCGATGTGTACCTGCGGTTTGTGTCGAGTCCGAGCGTGTTCGTGTCTGGTGAGTGTTTGTGTCTTGAAAGTTTGTCTGTGTTGGTGTTTGTGTCTAATGTGTGTTTGTGTCTAGTGGGTCTGAGGGTGTTTTTGTCTAGTGAGCGTGCGTGAGGGTGTATGTGTTTGTGCCTTGAGTGCATTTGTGTGTAGTGTGTATGCATGCGCTTATGTCTAGTGTATGTGAGCCTGTGTGTTTGTGCCAGTATATCTATGTGTCTAGTTTGTACGATTGTGTGTGTCTGTGTCTAGTATGTGTGTGTGTCTAGTGTGTGAGTCTGTGTTCAGTCTAATGTGTGAGTGTGTGTTGTGTGAGTATGTGTTTGTGGATGTCAAGAGTACGGTGAATATCTGTTTGAGTCAGTGAGTGTGTGTCACTTTGTGTGTCTGCGTGTTTCTGTCTTCTGTGTGGTTGTGTCAAGTGAGAGTGTGTGTGTGCCTGTGTGTGTGTGCGCCTTTTCTGCGTTTGTGTCTCGCGATTGTGTGAGTGAGTGTTTGTGTCTCACGTGTATGTGTGACTGTATGTGTCATTATGTGTCTCAGTGTGTGCGTGGCTGTTCTTATCTGAGTGTGGGTTTGTGTTTCGGTCGCTATGTTTGTTGGGACACAGGGTTTGGAGATACACAAGGATTACCAATTACGCTATCTAGTTTTATTGCAACTTGCTTTTAAATATGATACATTTCATAATAATTCAATTATTCCGAGTTGGTTGAAAGAAGCCTGGTTCAACTCGAGGAAACTATTTCCCATTTTTGGTTCAAACACCAAAAGCTGATTTTATGATGGGCACAATGATGCATTAGGGGCGAGTGAAACAAGGCACTCCTCCATTCCCGCTTCAAATGCCTTTGTCTTCCTGTGTGTCTGTGTGTGTCTGGGGGGGGGAGGGGGGGGGGGGGGTGCCTGTCTGTGTGTTCCTGTGTCCGTCCATCATCATTCTCAGTTCCTGTCCCTGTCTTTCCTTCCTTGTATGTTGCTGCTAGTGTCACGCACTGAAACACATGTGCATCGAATCATAGACAGGCAGACAGACTTCTTTCGGTATCTGCACATTTCACTCTATCTCACTGCTGAAATCTCTCTGCATCGAAAAACACCACACACAGACACACAGCCCATGCTCACCATTAACTAACGCCCGCTCTCTGCATCATAAACAAGCACAAAGGCTCGTGAGGACCGGGCATCAATCCAGGCCTTCCTGGGAATCACCCCCATAACCCAAAGATATTCAGGGGAGCTGAATTCGCCATGCTGAATTGCCCTTTTATTGCAAGGAAAATATAATTTGATATTCCTAATTTATTAAAAGAAAAGAAAATACGGATACGCAGACAGAACTGCAGGCAGATACAGATTAACACCCACATCCATAAACTCACACACAGATTAACACCCACACCCATACCCTCACACACAGATTAACACCCACACCCATACCCTCACACACAGATTAACACCCACACCCATACCCTCACACACAGATTAACACCCACACCCATACCCTCACACACAGATTAACACCCACACCCATACCCTCACACACAGATTAACACCCACACCCATACCCTCACACACAGATTAACACCCACACCCATACCCTCACACACAGATTAACACCCACACCCATACACTCACACACAGATTAACACCCACACCCATACCCTCACACACAGATTAACACCCACACCCATACCCTCACACACAGATTAACACCCACACCCATACCCTCACACACAGATTAACACCCACACCCATACCCTCACACACAGATTAACACCCACACCCATAACCTCACACACAGATTAACACCCACACCCATACCCTCACACACAGATTAACACCCACACCCATACCCTCACACATGCACACACAGATTAACACCCATACCCTCACACACAGATTATCACCCACACCCATACCCTCACACACAGATTAACACCCACACCCATACCCTCACACACAGATTAACACACACACCCACACACATGCACACACAGATTAACACCCACACCCATACCCTCACACATGCACACACAGATTAACACCCACACCCACACACATACACACACAAATTAACACCCACACCCATACCCTCACACACAGATTAACACACACACCCATACCCTCACACATGCACACACAGATTAACACCCACACCCATAACCTCACACACAGATTAACACCCACACCCATACCCTCACACATGCACACACAGATTAACACCCACACCCATACCCTCACACACAGATTAACACCCACACCCATACCCTCACACATGCACACACAGATTAACACCCACACCCATACCCTCACACATGCACACACAGATCAACACCCACACCCATACCCTCACACACAGATTAACACCCACACCCACACACATGCACACACAGATTAACACCCACACCCATAACCTCACACACAGATTAACACCCACACCCATACCCTCACACATGCACACACAGATTAACACCCACACCCATACCCTCACACATGCACACACAGATCAACACCCACACCCATACCCTCACACATGCACACACAGATCAACACCCACACCCATACCCTCACACATGCACACACAGATTAACACCCACACCCTTACCCTCACACATGCACACACAGATTAACACCCACACCCATACCCTCACACATGCACACACAGATTAACACCCACACCCATACCCTCACACACAGATTAACGCCCACACCCATACACACACACACAGATTAACACCCACACCCATACCCTCACACATGCACACACAGATTAACACCCACACCCATACCCTCACACATGCACACACAGATTAACACCCACACCCATACCCTCACACAGATTAACACCCATACCCACACACACAGATTAACACCCATACCCTGACACATGCACACACGCACAGGCACCAGCTGAATGCGATGTGGAGATGCCAGCGTTGGTCTAGGGTGGGTACAGTAAGAAGTCTTCCAACACCAGGTGAAAGTCCAACAGGTTTGTTTGCAATCACTAGTTTTCGAAGCACAGCTCCTGCCTCAGGTGAGTTTAGAGATGCGTTCCACAAACACGTATATAGATAAAGTCAACGATGCAAGATGATACATTGAATGCGGGGCTGTGGGGGTAATTAAGACTTTACAGGTCCAGACGGTGAGACTGGAGAAAGGGATAATCATCCGTCAAAGTGTTGTGAATTGTCTCAAGCCAGGACAGTTGGTAGGAGTTCGCAAGTCAATCTAGCTGATTGGCAAGTACAACCTGGAAGCATTCAGAACTGATGATAGTGTATTGTAGAATTCAGAAGGACAAATAGCCAAGTCGATAGCAATGGCATACAGACGGCAAATGAAGACCAATGAAGTGGAATGGTAGGCAATTCGTTTTGATAGCAAGGAACAGACACCTGAAATTAAAGGCTACAATTCTAAAGGGATTGAGGAGGCACAGGGCCACTGCGCTATATAAGCAAAAAGTCATTGATGGTGACAGGAAATGTTGAGAGCGTTTAACACATTCTCAGGTCTATTGATTTGTCCGTGGAGTAAAAGGACAGGACTCTGATACCAAACGTGCTGAGCCGCTAGATTCTGTTTTGTACATTCATGTGGACTGGCTTCACTGGCACGGTCAGAATGACTATTTCACATCCCCTGTGTGGCCTTGAGCCGGCTCCTCCAACCACAACAGCCCATGTGGTGCAATGTGCATCCAGAATGTTGTTTCGGTGGGAGGACCGGGATTTTGAACCAGCAAGAATGAAGTAAAGACTACATAGATCCAAATATAGTTGCAAGAATGTAGAATTGGAAAGGAGGTTATTACCGTAATCTGTAAGGGTGGAATGTTCCCGGCATTCGGAGAGCCGTTTCAGACACGATGGGCTGAATGGGCTCCTCCTAAACTGTAACGAGTCTGGGAGTTTATTTCCTCGTTGCTCTTCCCGGATTTACTCTCCTCTCCACCAGTGAGCTTTCGCTGTCAAATCGCCTCTCCAATGACATCAGAGAAATGTCATTCCAGTTGCTTAATGAGCTGTGACAACACGGCTCAAATATGCACCAGCTCTTCTCGATTATGTAAGAGGCAGAGGTCCTGTCAGAGGTTTTAAAAACGCCTTCCTCATTCCAATCAAAGACAACCGCCAGGCCTGTGACAATCTATACCTCCTGATAATTGCTGGAAGGATTCTTTCCAGAACCTTCCCAAACTTTGTAATATTACATATTGAGCGAGGGCTTAATTCGCCAGAGCCCGTGTGATTTCAGAAAAGGTAGGAGAGCTATTGACATGGTAATTGTTGCTGGACAACTGCAGGGCAAATGCCAAGAATGAAATATTGACCGATGCATCAACTTTGTTGATCTAACAAAGTCTTCCACACTGTTAGCCGCAAAGGGTTGTGGAAGATTATGAGACCCTGTGAGTGGCAAATTCAGTGAGATGGTTCGATTGTTCCACGATGGCATGAAGACACAAGTCCTCGATGACAATGAGACTCCAGCCCCCTTCCCCGTCACGACTAGAGTGAAACAGGTTTGTGTATTGCCGCTGGCCCCATTCAACATCATGTTGTTAGCCATGCTCACTGACACCTTCCAAGATGAGGACCCAGGGATGGACAGCAATAACTAAACAGACAGCCAGCTTTTCAACCTGCGTCGGCACCAGACCAAGACAAAGGTCTTCTTTGGTAGATGACTGAGTTTTTATTTGCTGCTGACTTTGTTGAATTTTTAATTTAGATGAATTTAGAATTTACAGTGCAGAAGGAAGCCATTCGGCCCATCGGGTCTGCACCGGCTCCTAGAAAGAGCACCCTACCCAAGGTACCCTATCCCCATAACCCAGCAACCCCTCCCAACTCTAAGGGCAATTTTGGACACTAAGGGCAATTTATCATGGCCAATCCACCTAACCTGCACATGGACTGTGGGAGGAAACCGGGGCACCCGGAAGAAACCCACGCACACACGGGGAGGATGTGCAGACTCCGCACAGACAGTGACCCAAGCCAGTTTTGAACCTGGGACCCTAAGGCTGTGAAGCGATTGTGCTATCCACAAGACTACCGTGCTGCCCCCAAACAAGGAAATCTGTAACTGACTTTGTAAGCAAATACCAACAATAACCCACTACCATCGGACCGGCCTGTTCTGAATGCTGAAAGTGAAATAGACATACAGTACATGATGGACCTGCTTCCCGCATCCAATGATAACTTCCATCCCATCAACAGCACAAAGAAGCCATTTTGCAATCTGCCCGAGGAACTCTCTATCAAGAGCAGAGGCTGATGGTAAACGTCCAGAATCTGACCGCTGTGGACACGTTCAGTGTCCTAAACAACATTCTCTCACATAGTGTTCATACTGATGGGGAAACCGATGGCAGAATTGCCAAGGCCAACATCCTTCAGAAAACCTCGACATTCAGTGTGGCAACATGGGGTGGGAGGGCGGGGGGGGGGGAAGAAGACCTTATCGGGAAGCTCAAGGTCGACTGAACAGCCATCCTCCCCACTCTTCTCTATATCCGTGAGAACTGGACTGTCTAACAGCGACAGTCAAAGAGATCAGCCTCTTCCACCTTTGCTGCTGCCGCGAGTTGGTCAACACCAAGTAGCAAGACGAAGTTCCAGAGATAGAGGGCCTCCGGGTAACAGTTACCACAACAAATGCTGCCATAACCTGGACATGTCACCAGAATGACTGGCAACTGATTCCCCTCAACCAACCGTCTGCGGCTCATTCCAGATAGGAGCACGCTCCCAAGGCGCCCAGAAGAAACTTTCAAGGATACCCTGAAAGAATCCCTCAAGGAGTGCGAAGTTGACACTAAATCATTGGAGACGCTTTTCCCAAAGGGCTCGGGCGGGAGCTAGTCAGCAACGCACCAGCACAGGAGGAAAATGGATAATGCCCGTGTAAAACAAGTGCAGCGCACACAGGAACCTTGAGAACAGTGTCTCCAACTCCATACCAGCCTCACTGTCCTGTCCACATTGCACTAGAACGTGTTGTGCTAACGAAGGAGTTATCAATCACCTTTGCACCTCAACCACTGCTTGATAGATGAAGATGGTCTTCTTCACCAATGATGAAGGACGGACAATGACGATGCCACTGATTGGTTGGAGTCAATTTGTGTCGCCGGAGGTCGCTTGCTTATTTGCCAATGTGGATGTCAGTCAGACGATTGAATTTACTGATTATTGAAGAGCTGGGAGGCACAACACGAACTTCTGATTGGCTGAGACAACCTTTCATCAGGGGGCAAAGTTCCCTGATTGGCTGAATCTTAATTCATACACAGTGTGATCTGCTTGATATTCAAATCCATCCAGGACAGATCCTGTTTTGGGTCCTCTCCCGCACCCCATGATCTTTTATGCACGGCCTTTTTGTTGCGTTGATTGGGAGATTTTGAATCAATATGATATTTATAGACAGGAAATAACAGAAGATGCCTCCGGCCTCTTCTCAGTTTATTTACTTATTCATGAAGTGAAATATTGATGTAATCGGATATTTCAAAGCCTTCTTGACCTGCTCTCTGAACATTGATTGAGTCACCCCATAAATAAAGGTGTTTGTGCAGCAACTTAAATTGACCAGCATATATCCAACTTGACTGAAGATATACATAGCGCTATGGTATCCCATGAAATTTGATGCTGTAATACTATAATAAAAGAAATTTATAACATACACCAACCACAGGAGAATGAAGCTGCCGGATATGCTGATGAGTAGAATCACAGATTTCTTTCTGCTCTCCATCTCCGGATCACTCTGATTCTCTCCCTTAGTCTGACCCCGAAGTCTCTTGCGGACATGACTGGCCACTATAATGTGCTTCACTGTCAAAGCGTTAAGCAACAGGATTAAAGCAAATGGCAGAAATGGGATTAAAACGACGTCAAACCAGTCATATCCTATCCATATGGGGTTAGTAAAATAGTTTGGTTTTATAGTGCACCCCCATGGTACATTGTTGATTACCTCCACAGGTTCCTGCGTAAAGTAGAACGGGATATTCTTTAAACAAAGCAGAGTGCCGGTTGTTGACAGAACCACAGCCGCAGTTTTCCCAGTGCAATATTTCCTGCTCAGCTTCAGGCAGCAAATGGCTACACATCGATCAAAGGAGAAAGCGACGGTGAACCAGACAGAGCAGTCTGTGGATGCACGGCGAAGGAATGTGTTAATTCTACACACATGGGTGATGTCCAGGAAAGACCTTGGGAAATAATAATATCTTACCCTCGTCAGGAGGACCTCAGTAATAATGACCAGCAGATCAGCCGTTGCCATGGCCACGAGGTAGCAAGTGGTGCAGGTGGAGAGGCCACACTTTCCGCGGGTCAAGATCACAATCGCCAGTAAATTAACTGTAACAGAAGGAATACACAGAATAAATACAATCCACAGATTAACAGAAATTCTCAGGGAACGATCCATCGTTAATGAAACTACTTTAAAACAGTATCAAACCTAAAGGAAAATACATATAATTGTGAAAACATGTATTGTAGTTTTTAGAGAATATTATGAACAAGATGGAATGATATAAAGACTAATAACGAGGGAGCAATCAGCGTAATAGATAAAGACAGAGAGAGCTAGCTTAGAATATAAAGATGGTGAGCCAGAATTTATCTCGATAATTCAATAAGAAGTGTATTAATAAATTGACCATTGAAACTATAGAAATTGTGACTGCGGTATTAATAATGGAAACTAAGGCGATGGAAGGTGAAATCAACGGGTGTTTTGAATCTTCCTTGGCTATAGAGGATACAAGTAACATCACAGAAATAGGTGTTTATCATGAACCGGAAGGAGGAATGCGGGGAAAATACAATTACAGGGGAAGTGCTGTTGAGAAAATCGTTGGACCTGCGAATTGATAAACACAAGGGGCATGATTAACTTTACCGTAAGCTCTTGAAAGGTGTCGATAGTGAGACATTTGATGTACCAGTTTCACTTTTCCAAAAGTCTATTTTCTATTAATAGTAAGTGAGGTTGGAAAATGTGAAATGCAGCTCCGTTAATAAAAAATGGAAGGGGACAAAACGCCAGAAAAATAGATCAGTCAGGGGTGGCACGGTGGTACAGTGGTTAGCACAGCTGCCTCACAGGACACGGACTCGGATTCGAGCCCGGCCCTGGGTCACTCTATATGTTGAATTTGCACATTCTCCCCGTGTCTGCCCGGGTCTCACCCCCACAGCCCAAAGATATGCAGGGTAGGTGGATTTGCCTTGCTGAATTGCCCCTTAATTGGAAATAAAATGAATTGGGTACTTTAAATTTATATTTAAAAAATAAATTAAGATCAGTTGGCGCAGCATTGTCATGTCAGAAAGTTTAATGAAATATTATAGTTGATAACTTAGATGAAATCAAAGTAATTATACAGTCAATGTGGTTTTGAGGAATGGGAATAATATTTACCCAATGTACTTGGGTTTATTTCAGCTGTGGCGATATCTGTAGCTGAGGTTGTGCCAGTTAATGCAGAGTTCTATTTCCTGAAAACGTTTCATAAAGTACCACATCGAAGTTTATTGTGGTAATAAAAATCATGTTGTCTAGGGTAACGTATTATCACGGATAGATGAATTGCTCGCTAACTGGATCATTGAGTCGGCATTGGTGAGGCATGTTTTCCCGGAATGATGGAAAGAGGGATGTGCCGCAGGAATCTATCCCAGCATCTCAACCAGTTTCCAATACACATAAATTATATTATTCGCTTCAACAAAAGTGTAGTGGTAAAATGTTCTGACACAAAGACAAGGAGGAAAGTATACTGTGAGGAGGACATGGGGACAGAAAGGCAGCAAATCGATCAAAGGATAAAGCGGCCCTGAGAACTCTATAGGCATGACCAATGTACAGAATTAGCACTGGGAATGAAAATTAATTCATACACTTCAGTATAATTCGTTGATAATGTTAGTAGACCTGCTTTTAATACACACAGTCACCATGCAGCAATCTTCATGAAAAGGATCACAATTGCCAGTAAATTAAGCTCACGAAACAGAACGGACAAAAATACAAATTACTGCTGTAATATATTTTCCATCTGATACACATATTGAGGGCTGGGCATTAGCGCAAAACGCAAGTATTTTTCTTCGCCAGATAGAGACAAGGATGTAGAGTTTGCCTGCGATCAATTGATGATTTTGTTGTTTTGGACGATATCCTGACACATTATTGAGCACTGACGGGGCGATCTGCTTTTGCCAACACATCACATGTCCCAGAGCCAGTCACAAAATGGAGATACCCCATCAGCCCCCAGAATTATAAATTCTCAGATATGAATACATAGTGAGTGAATTCTTTAGCATGTTTGCTTGTCCTGGACAAGCAACATAACGGGCTACAAAGCGAAGCCGAGCAGTATCTCTGGCAGCAGTGCACCCCTCCCTGATGAACTTAACGCATTCTATGCTCGGTTTGAGCAGGTAACCAACAACACGCTATCGAGTGCCCCAGCAACCCATAATTCACCCATACCCACCATCACAGTTTCCGAAGTCAGATCGGCCTTCCTGAAAGTGAACCCACGGAAGGCGATGGGCCCGGACGGGATCCCTGGTTGTGCACTCAGAACCTGTGCGGACCAGCTGGCAGAGGTTTTCACAGACATCTTTAACCTATCCCTACTCCACTCCGAGGTCCCCACCTGCTTCAAGAAGACCACCATCATACCGGTACCAAAGAAGAACCAGGCAACGTGCCTCAATGACTACCGCCCGGTGGCCCTGACGTCAGTTGTAATGAAGTGCTTTGAGAGGCTGATCATGAAGCGCATCACCTCCATACTCCCGGAACACCTTGACCCACTTCAATTCGCATACCGTCGCAACCGGTCCACATCAGACGCCATTTCCCTGGCCCTACACTCATCCCCAGAGCATCTCGAAAACAAGGACTCCTACATCAGACTCTTATTTATTGACTACAGCTCCGCCTTCAACACCATAATCCCAGCCAAGCTCATATCAAAGCTCCAAAACCAAGGACTTGGCTCTCCACTCTGCAACTGGATCCTTGACTTTCTGACCAACAGACCACAGTCAGTAAGAATGAACACCAACACCTCCTCCACAATAGTCCTCAACACTGGTGCCCCGCAAGGCTGCGTACTTAGCCCCCTACTCTACTCCCTGTACACACACGACTGCATGGCAAAACTTGGTTCCAACTCCATCTACAAGTTTGCTGACGATACGACCATAGTGGGCCGGATCTCAAACAACGACGAGTCTGAATACAGGAGGGAGATAGAGAACTTAGTGGAGTGGTGCAACGACAACAATCTCTCCCTTAATGCCAGCAAAACTAAAGAGCTGGTCATCGACTTCAGGAAGCATAGTACTGTACACACCCCTGTCAGCATCAACGGAGCCGAGGTAGAGATGGTGAGCAGTTTCAAATTCCTAGGGGTGCACATCACCAAAAATCTATCCTGGTCCACTCATGTCGACGCTATCACCAAGAAAGCACAACAGCGCCTTTACTTCCTCAGGAAACTAAGGAAATTTGGCATGTCCACATTAACCCTTACCAACTTTTACAGATGCACTATAGAGAGCATCCTCTCGGGCTGCATCACAGCCTGGTATGGCAACTGCTCGGCCCAGGACCGCAAGGAACTTCAGAGAGTCGTGAATACCGCCCAGTCCATCACACGAACCTGCCTCCCATCCATTGATTCCATCTACACCTCCCGCTGCCGGGGGAAAGCAGGCAGCATAATCAAGGATCCCTCCCACCCGGCTTACTCACTTTTCCAACTTCTTCCATCGGGCAGGAGATTCAGGTCTGAGAACACGGACGAACAGACTCAAAAACAGCTTCTTCCCCACTGTCACCAGACTCCTAAATGACCCTTTTATGGACTGTCCTCATTAACACTACACCCTGTCTGCTTCATCCGATGCCAATGCTTATGTAGTTACATTGTATATCTTGTGTTGCCCTATTATGTATTCTCATGTATTTTCTTGAATTCTGTTCAATTCCCTTTTCTTCCCATGTACTGAATGATCTGTTGAGCTGCTTGCAGAAAAATACTTTTCACTGTACCTCGGTACACGTGACAATAAACAAATCCAATCCAATCCAATTTAAGTCTCCATTCCCATGCATGTAAATCCACCGTCCTTGCTTTCAGCATTACGTTGTCACTGCTGGAATAAAGAACAGCTCAGTCATAAACTGACCCATTTAAAGCCACATATCATCCTTCAAGTATGGTGGGATTTTAAAGTCACCTCTTAACCTTCTTCTCTCTAACGAAAACAACCTCAAGTCCATCAGCCTTTCCTCATAAGATTTTCCCTCCATACCAGGCAACATCCTAGTAAATCTCCTCTGCACCCATTCCAAAGCTTCCACGTCCTTCCTATAATGAGGCGACCAGAACTGTGCGCAATACTCCAAATGCGGCCGTACAAGAGTTTTGTACAACTGCAACATGACCTCATGGCTCCGGAACTCAATCCCTCTACCAATAAAGGCCAACACACCATAGGCCTTCTTCACAACCCTATCAACCTGGATGGCAACTTTCAGGGATCTATGTACATGGACACCGAGATCCCTCTGCTCATCCACACTACCAAGAATTTTACCATTAGCCAAATATTCCGCAATCCTGTTATTCTTTCCAAAGTGAATCACCTCACACTTCTCCACATTAAACTCCATTTGCCACCTCTCAGCCCAGCTCTGCAGCTTATCTACATCCCTCTGTAACCTGCAACATCCTTCCGCACTGTCTACAACTCCACCGACTTTAGTGTCGTCTGCAAATTTACTCACCCATCCTTCTGCGCCCTCCTCTAGGTCATTTATAAAAATGTCAAACAGCAACGGCCCCAGAACAGATCCTTGTGGTACGCCACTTGTAACTGAACTCCATTCTGAACATTTCCCATCAACTACCACTCTCTGTCTTCTTTCAACTAGCCAATTTCTGATCCACATCTCTAAATCACCCTCAATCCCCAGCCTCCGTATTTTCTGCAATAGCCGTCCGTGGGGAATCTTATCAAACGCTTTACTGAAATCCATATACACCACATCAACTGCTCTACCCTCGTCTACCTGTTCAGTCACCTTCTCAAAGAACTCGATAAGGTTTGTGAGGCATGACCTACCCTTCACAAAATCATGTTGACTATCCCTAATCATATTATTCCTATCTAGATGATTATAAATTGTATCTTTTATAATCCTCTCCAAGACTTTACCCACCACAGACGTTAGGCTCATCGGCCTACAGTTACCGGGGTTATCTCTACTCCCCTTCTTGAACAAAGGGACCACATTTGCTATCCTCCAGTCCTCTGGCACTATTCCTGTAGCCAATGATGACCTAAAAATCAAAGCCAAAGTCTCAGCAATCTCTTCCCTGGCTTCCCAGAGAATCCTAGGATAAATCCCATCAGGCCCCGGGGACTTATCTATTTTCACCTTGTCCAGAATTGCCAACACTTCTTCCCTATGCACCTCAATGCCATCTATTCTAATAGCCTGGGTCTCAGCATTCTCCTCCACAATATTATCTTTTTCCTGAGTGAATACTGACGAAAAGTATTCATTTAGTATCTCGCTTATCTCCTCAGCCTCCACACACAACTTCCCACCACTGTCCTTGACTGGCCCTACTCATACCCTAGTCATTCTTTTATTCCTGACATACCTATAGAAAGCTTTTGGGTTTTCCTTGATCCTACCTGCCAAAGACTTCTCATGTCCACTCCTTGCTCGTCTTAGCTCTCTCTTTAGATCCTTCCTCGCTTCCTTGTAACTATCAAGCGCCCCAACTGAAACTTCTTGCCTCATCTTCACATAGGCCTCCTTCTTCCTCTTAACAAGAGATTCCACTTCTTTGGTAAACCACGGTTCCCTCGCTCGACCCCTTCCTCCCTGCCTGACTGGTACGTACTTATCAAGAACATGCAATAGCTGTTCCTTGAACAAGCTCCACATATCCAGTGTGCCCAACCCTTGCAGCCTACTTCTCCAACCTACACATCCTAAGTCATGTCTAATGGCATCATAATTGCCCTTCCCCCAGCTATAACTCTTGCCCTGCGGGGTATACTTATCCCTTTCCATCACTAACGTAAAGGTCACCGAATTGTGGTCACTGTTTCCAAAGTGCTCACCTACCTCCAGATCTAACACCTGGCCTGGTTCATTACCCAAAACCAAATCCAATGTGGCCTCGCCTCTTGTTGGCCTGTCAACATATTGTGTCAGGAAACCCTCCTGCACACATTGTACAAAGAATGACCCATCTAATGTACTCGAACTATATCTTTTCCAGTCAATATTTGGAAAGTTAAAGTCTCCCAATTACCCTGTTACTTTCGCTCTTTTCCAGAATCATCTTCGCCATCCTTTCCTCTACATCCCTAGAACTATTAGGTGGCCTATAGAAAACTCCCAACAGGGTGACCTCTCCTTTCCTGTTTCTAACCTCAGCCCATATTACCTCGGAAGAAGAGTCCCCATCTAGCATCCTTTCCGCCACCGTAATACTGTCCTTGACTAGCAGCGCCACACCTCCCCTTCTTTTGCCCCCTTCTCTGACCTTACTAAAACACCTAAACCCCGGAACCTGCAACAACCATTCCTGTCCCTGCTCTATCCATGTCTCTGAAATGGCCACAACATCGAAGTCCCAGGTACCAACCCATGCTGCCAGTTCCCCTACCTTATTTCGTATACTCCTGGCATTGAAGTAGACACACTTCAAACCACCTACCTGAACACTGGCACCCTCCTGCAAAGTCAAATCTGTGCTCCTGACCTCTATACTCTCAATCTCCCGTACCCCAAAACTACAATCCAGGTTCCCATGCCCCTGCTGAATTAGTTTAAACCCCCCCAAAGAGCACTAACAAATCTCCCCCCCAGGATATTGGTGCCCCTCAGGTTCAGATGTAGACCATCCTGTCTATAGAGGTCCCACCTTCCCCAGAAAGAGCCCCAGTTATCCAGAAATCTGAATCCCTCCCGCCTGCACCATCCCTGTAGCCACGTGTTTAATTGCTCTCTCTCCCTATTCCTCATCTCACTATCACGTGGCACGGGCAACAACCCAGAGAAAACAACTCTGTTTTTTCTCGCTCTGAGCTTCCATCCTAGCTCCCTAAAGGCCTGCCTGACATCCTTGTCCCCTTTCCTACCTATGTCGTTAGTGCCAATGTGGACTACGACTTGGGGCTGCTCCCCTTCCCCCTTAAGGACCCGGAAAACACAATCCGAGACATCATGTACCCTTGCACCTGGGAGGCAACATACCAAACGTGAGTCTCTCTCGCTCCCACAAAATCTCCTATCTGTGCCCCTGACTATTGAGTCCCCAATTATTAATGTTCTACTCCTTTCCCCCGTCCCTTCTGAGCAACAGGGACAGACTCCGTGCCAGAGGCCTGTACCCTATGGCTTACCCCTGGTAAGTCGTTCCCCCCCACAAGTATCCAAAACGGTATACTTGTTACTCAGGGGAACGACCGCAGGGGGTCCCTGCACTGACTGCTTCTTCCCAGTCCCTCTTACAGTTACCCATCTATCTCCAGTCTTTGGTGTAACTACTTCCCTGAAGCTCCTATCTATGACCCCCTCTGCCTCCCGAATGATCCGAAGTTCATCCAGCTCAAGCTCCAGGTCCCTAACACGGTTTTTGAGGAGCTGGAGTTGGGTGCACTTCCCACAGATGAAATCAGCAGGGACACTGACGCCGTCCCTCACCTCAAACATTCTGCAGGAGGAGCATTGTACTGCCTTCCCTGACATCACCTCTAGATTTAAAAAAAAACAAGAAGAAGAAAAAGAAACGAAGAGCTTACCTGATATTCCCTCAAACCCTGCTCCCGGTGAAAGGTAAGCAAATTTAAAGGCACTCACTCACCTTCACGACAGGCCCCAAGCTGCCTCTAGGCCATCTCTAAGGTATAGGACGGATGCCTGAGGTTAAATTGCGCTGTAAGAGTTAGTCAATTTCCCCTTAGCGCTGGGATTCTAGGGATATTGTTCTCTTCTTCAGTCATTTTGCTTTGCAGCAATGGGTGAGATGTTATGTCTCGAAAGTTGTGCCTCCCTCCTCTGCAACCCCCATGGAGAAGGATAAGAGCAGCAACACCATGGAAATACTGTTATGACCCTTGTGGAAACAAACTACAAACAGCCCAACTAAGACCAATATACAAGACTTCACTTTTATATTAGCAATCACACCAAAATCAACGTAAATTAAACATGAATTAACAGGAAAATTGCAATAATATGACCAATAAATTACACATAGCAGATACAAAGACATATCTCACACATTTCTCAGTCAGCCCATTCAGCACGTATCGCATTCATTTCAGCCACAATATCCTTCAAAACGTTGAACTTCTTCAAATCAAATTCCATCTTCATTTCTCTAAAGCTTTAGCACCAAGTCTCATCAAACACCGGCATTACTTCACCCAATTTCCACAAATATAATTTTCACAGTCGGCACATTTCCAGATCCCTTCTTCTTCACAAAACCCTGGTCATGTGGGGCCTGTTTGTGCACTATGCCAGTGCATAAAGGGTCCCCAAATCCAGATATAAAGCTCTGTTCAAGATCCGAGCTCCAGCAGCTTGCAGTCAAGTAGAACATAGAACATAGACCAGTACAGCACAGAACAGGCCCTTCAGCCCTCGATGTTGTGCCGAGCAATGATCACCCTACTCAAACCCACGTATCCACCCTATACCCGTAATCCAACAACCCCCCCCCCCAACCTTACTTTTTTAGGACACTATGGGCAATTTAGCATGGCCAATCCACCTAACCCGCACATCGTTGGACTGTGGGAGGAAACCGGAGCACCCGGAGGAAACCCACGCACACACGGGGAGGACGTGCAGACTCCGCACAGACAGTGACCCAGCCGGGAACCGAACCTGGGACCCTGGAGCTGTGAAGCATTTATGCTAACCACCATGCTACCGTGCTGCCCCTGTCTCTGAGAAGCTCCCAGTTATAGGACCCTGGGCTTTAAGTCTAAAGGGTAAGAGGGCAAAAGTTAAGAGGCCATGATGAATCTTCATAAAATACTGGTTCTGTCCCAAATGGGTGCCCCTGGCCCAAATGTCAAATTCTGGGCCCGACAGTTTAGTAAGTTGACAACTATAGAGAGGGTGCAGAGAAGAGTTTAAAAATGGATCAAAAGATAAAGATAAAGAATAAATAAAACTCACCCATGGTGGCATTGATTGCCGTCGATTCGGGAGAATTCGTGCCCTTTTTGTTCACGCTCCAGCCGCCGAGTGCAAAGCCGCCTCTTCACCAGCGGTGACCGCGGTGCGCAGGCGCGCTCCGGCCGACCGCGGTGCGCAGGCGCGCTCCGGCCGACCGCGGTGCGCAGGCGCGCTCCGGCCGACCGCGGTGCGCAGGCGCGCTCCGGCCGACCGCGGTGCGCAGGCGCGCTCCGGCCGACCGCGGTGCGCAGGCGCGCTCCGGCCGACCGCGGTGCGCAGGCGCGCTCTGGCCGACCGCGGTGCGCGCTCCGTTCTCTTCATGCTGCTGCCCCCATCCAATCGATGCCCGGGGCCAGCGCACCCTCGCCCCCCCCTCTGCACGCCACTGCGCAGAACTACACAACTTTAAGTTGTTAAATGGTTTGCGGGATGGCTTAACATATTGTGCAGAATTCTGCTTCCGTTGTCAGTATGCATGGAGGCAAAGTTTATAACGCTGCCAAGTAGATCGAATTTTTCAGCTTTGACAAAGGGTCATCTGGACTCGAAACATTAGCTCTTCCCTCTCCCGACAGATGCTGCCAGACCTGCTGAGATTTTCCAGCATATTCTCTTTGGCAATTAGATCCATCATTCTCAGGTAGACCCGGGGTCATTCACTTAAGCACAGTGACCTTTCTGATACACTGTTGGCCAATGGGTGGATGGTAATGCCACAGTTGGGAGTATAACTTATCATGAAGCCATAAATGTGGGAGAATAGGATTCTGTTCTTCCGCCGTGGCAGCTGATGATGCTCAGATTTCAGCTTCCAAACCTGTTCTGACTCCATCCTAATTAGCACGGCAGTCGGAGCCCGCAATGCATGGATGGTGGACCGTGAGGATGGGGCTTCAGCTACACGAGAGTTCCCCCTTCTCATCCTTAAGGATTCACAAGTTACACTCCACACAAACTCCACAAGTAGGTATTATTCACTTGCAATCTTTATTGCACGAATATGTCACGTAGACTTTGAACTCGATGCATTTCACACAGACTATTTTGTCACATATATCTCTAATTTCATGAAAGTCACACACACTTTTTAAATCCATCAATGTCACACAGATCTCTAATTTGGTGAAAGTCACACAGACTCTTTAATTCGATGAATGTCACACAGACTCCATAAATCCATTAATATCGCACAGACTCTTTAAATCCATCAATATCATACAGACTAATTAAATAATTCAATGTCACACAGACTCTTTAAATCCATCAATGTCACACAGACTCCATAAATCCATTAATATCGCACAGACTCTTTAAATCCATCAATGTCACACAGACTCTTTAAATCCATCAATGTCACACAGACACAACAAATCTATCAACATCGCACAGACTCTTTAAATCCATCAATGTCACACAGACTCTTTAAATCCATCAATGTCACACAGACTCTTTAAATCCATCAATGTCACACAGACTCTTTAAATCCATCAATGTCACACAGACTCTTTAAATCCATCAATGTCACACAGACTCTTTAAATCCATCAATGTCACACAGACTCTTTAAATCCATCAATATCACACAGACTAATTAAATCATTCAATATCACACAGACTCTTTAAACCCATCAATATCACACAGACTCTTTAAATCCATCAACATCGCACAGACACCATATGGGGCGCAATTCTCCGCAAAGGCGGCGGGTCATGAAGGCTGCCATGAAAACGGCAATTTTTCACGGCAGCCTCCGAGCCCCTGCCCCGGACCCGATTCTGCTCCCCGATCGGGGCTAGCATCACAGCCCCGTGAATTACGGCATCGCGGGCTTAACGAATTTAATTAAGCCCGCACGCCAAAGTTAGCGATGGCTGACGCGTATGATGACGTCAGCCGCGCATGCGCGGATTGGATGACTCCAAACTGCGCATGCGCGGATGACGTCATCACGCATATGCGTGAAACCCGCGCATGCGCGGGCCGTTATGCTCCGCGGATGGATCCATCAGGGCGGAGGAGTGAGAAAGAGTGCGCGGGGTAAGTACCCGCTGCCCGCGATCGGTGCCCACCGATCGCGTGCCCATGGCACCCTTGGCACGGCCGCGGTGCCATGGTTCCCCAGGATGGCACTTTACGGCCGTTTTTACGAACGGTGAGAGCAGGTGTGTTTTTAGTTCGCAAAAACGGCCGTAAAGGCCTCAGAAATCGGACTATCGGCCAGGGGAGAATCGCTGCTCGCCGCCAAAAAACGGCGAGCAGCGATTCGTGTCGGGGGGTGGCCGTGGGGGGGGGGGGGGAGAATAGCGGGAGGGCGTCGGACCAGCGTGGCCGTAAAAATTTGCGCGCCCGCTATTCTCCTCCCCGTCTTGAGTGCGGAGAATCGCGCCCCATAAATCCTTCAACATCGCACAGACTCCATACATCCATCAACAACGCACAGACACCATATCCATCAACATCGCACAGACTCCATAAATCCATCAACATCGCACAGACTCTTTAAACCCATCAACATCGCACAGACTCCATTAATCCATCAATATCATACAGACTCTTTAAACCCATCAATATCATACAGACTCTTTAAATCCATCAACATCGCACAGACACCATAAATCCATCAACATCGCACAGACACCATAAATCCATTAACATCGCACAGACTCCATAAATCCATCAATATCGCACAGACTCCATAAATCCATCAACATCGCACAGACTCCATAAATCCATCAATATCATACAGACTCCATAAATCCATCAACATCGCACAGACTCCATAAATCCATCAACATCGCACAGACTCCATAAATCCATCAACATCGCACAGACTCCATAAATCCATCAATATCATACAGACTCCATAAATCCATCAATATCATACAGACTCCATAAATCCATCAACATCGCACAGACTCCATAAATCCATCAATATCATACAGACTCCATAAATCCATCAACATCGAACAGACTCCATAAATCCATCAACATCGCACAGACTCCATAAATCCATCAATATCATACAGACTCCATAAATCCATCAACATTGCACAGACTCTTTAAACCCATCAATAACATCCAGACTCTTTAAACCCATCAATAACATCCAGACTCTTTAAATCCAACAATGTCACATAGACTCGTTAAATCCATCAATATCACACAGACTCCACAAATCCATCAATGTCATACAGACACAACAAATCTATCAACATCGCAGTCTCTTTAAATCCATCAGTGTCACATAGACTCTTTAAATCCATCAATATCATACAGACTCCACAAATCCATCAATGTCATACAGACACAACAAATCTATCAACATCGCACAGACTCTTTAAATCCATCAGTGTCACATAGACTCTTTAAATCCATCAATATCATACAGACTCTTTAAATCCATCAATATCACACCGACTCTTTAAATCCATCAACATCGCACAGACACCATATGGGGCGCAATTCTCCGCAAAGGCGGCGGGTCATGAAGGCTGCCATGAAAACGGCAATTTTTCACGGCAGCCTCCGAGCCCCTGCCCCGGACCCGATTCTGCTCCCCGATCGGGGCTAGCATCACAGCCCCGTGAATTACGGCATCGCGGGCTTAATGAATTTCATTAAGCCCGCACGCCAAAGTTAGCGATGGCTGACGCGTATGATGACGTCAGCCGCGCATGCGCGGATTGGACGACTCCAAACTGCGCATGCGCGGATGACGTCATCACGCATATGCGTGAAACCCGCGCATGCGCGGGCCGTTATGCTCCGCGGATGGATCCATCAGGGCGGAGGAGTGAGAAAGAGTGCGCGGGGTAAGTACCCGCTGCCCGCGATCGGTGCCCACCGATCGCGTGCCCATGGCACCCTTGGCACGGCCGCGGTGCCATGGTTCCCCAGGATGGCACTTTACGGCCGTTTTTACGAACGGTGAGAGCAGGTGTGTTTTTAGTTCGCAAAAACGGCCGTAAAGGCCTCAGAAATCGGACTATCGGCCAGGGGAGAATCGCTGCTCGCCGCCAAAAAACGGCGAGCAGCGATTCGTGTCGGGGGGTGGCCGTGGGGGGGGGGGAGAATAGCGGGAGGGCGTCGGACCAGCGTGGCCGTAAAAATTTGCGCGCCCGCTATTCTCCTCCCCGTCTTGAGTGCGGAGAATCGCGCCCCATAAATCCTTCAACATCGCACAGACTCCATACATCCATCAACAACGCACAGACACCATATCCATCAACATCGCACAGACTCCATAAATCCATCAACATCGCACAGACTCTTTAAACCCATCAACATCGCACAGACTCCATTAATCCATCAATATCATACAGACTCTTTAAACCCATCAATATCATACAGACTCTTTAAATCCATCAACATCGCACAGACACCATAAATCCATCAACATCGCACAGACACCATAAATCCATTAACATCGCACAGACTCCATAAATCCATCAATATCGCACAGACTCCATAAATCCATCAACATCGCACAGACTCCATAAATCCATCAATATCATACAGACTCCATAAATCCATCAACATCGCACAGACTCCATAAATCCATCAACATCGCACAGACTCCATAAATCCATCAACATCGCACAGACTCCATAAATCCATCAATATCATACAGACTCCATAAATCCATCAATATCATACAGACTCCATAAATCCATCAACATCGCACAGACTCCATAAATCCATCAATATCATACAGACTCCATAAATCCATCAACATCGCACAGACTCCATAAATCCATCAACATCGCACAGACTCCATAAATCCATCAATATCATACAGACTCCATAAATCCATCAACATTGCACAGACTCTTTAAACCCATCAATAACATCCAGACTCTTTAAACCCATCAATAACATCCAGACTCTTTAAATCCAACAATGTCACATAGACTCGTTAAATCCATCAATATCACACAGACTCCACAAATCCATCAATGTCATACAGACACAACAAATCTATCAACATCGCAGTCTCTTTAAATCCATCAGTGTCACATAGACTCTTTAAATCCATCAATATCATACAGACTCCACAAATCCATCAATGTCATACAGACACAACAAATCTATCAACATCGCACAGACTCTTTAAATCCATCAGTGTCACATAGACTCTTTAAATCCATCAATATCATACAGACTCTTTAAATCCATCAATATCACACCGACTCTTTAAATCCATCAATATCACACCGACTCTTTAAATCCATCAATGTCACACAGAGTCTTTAAATCCATCAATATCAATCAGACTATTTTAACCCATCAATGTCACACAGACTCTTTATATCCATCAATGTCACACAGACTCTTTAACCCCATCAATGTCACACACACTCTTTAAATCCATCAATGTCACACAGACTCTTTAAACCCATCAATGTCACACAGACTCTTTAAACCCATCAATGTCACACAGACTCTTTAAATCCATCAATGTCACACAGACTCTTTAACTCCATCAATGTCACACAGACTCTTTAAACCCATCAATGTCACACAGACTCTTTAAACCCATCAATGTCACACAGACTCTTTATATCCATCAATGTCACACAGACTCTTTAAACCCATCAATGTCACACAGACTCTTTATATCCATCAATGTCACACAGACTCTTTAAATCCATCAATGTCACACAGACTCTTTAAACCCATCAATGTCACACAGACTCTTTAAACCCATCAATGTCACACAGACTCTTTAAACCCATCAAATGTCACACAGACTCTTTCAATCCATCAATGTCACACAGACTCTTTAACTCCATCAATGCCGCACATAATTGTTAGCTCAATATGCCAATAAACGTTGCTCAACCACGCGAATTTAACTCACATATTACCTCAGTAAAACAGCTGGGGATGGTCAGATCTGTGGCTGGTGGGGGGACCTATTTAGTGGGGCGTGTTCGTACCGGGTAGGATTGATGGGTTGGGGAGGGTTCTGTGCCGGAGGGTGGAAGGGGGGTCGGACTGGGTAGGAGTGATGGGTTGGGGAGGGTCCAGTGCCGCAGGGTGGAAGGACCGGGTAGGAGTGATGGGTTGGGGAGGCTGCGGGGCCGAAGGGTGGAAGGGTGGTCGGACCGGGTAGTGGGGTTCATACCGTGAAGTGAGGGTATCGGGTCTGACTGCGGGAGGGGGGTCTGACTGGGGGAGGGGGGTCTGACTGGGGGAGGGGGGGGGGGGCAGACCGGGAGGTGGGAATCTAGTTGGAGTTGGGTAGATGTGGGGATTCTGATAGGGGCCGTGTGTGTGCGGTGTACCACTGAGAAGACTCAGTCTGTGCGTATAAAAAGTTACGCTGGAGTTATATTTTTGCCCCTTCTAACTTTCAGACTCAGGATGGAAGTGACAGAACCATCCGCTGCTGCGTTTAAATGGCTTCTGACCAATGGTTGCCAGCACAGCACAATTACACAGAGGCAGTTAGCATGTTTGGGCCATTGCCAGATAAACCTTTTTGTGAGAACTTCCTGAAGGGATTTCCCAGCGGATCATTGGGTTCCCCTCGAAATCTGATGCTGTGGACATGGAAGTCATTTACCATGATTCTTCCTGAATATCTAAATATAACTGCATGTGATACTCACTATGGTCTCTAACCACAGGTCAGTACAGGTTTAGCATTACTGATTATGGTTCAATTATTCTTCTACAGAACGTTTGCTGAGTTTGCTGGTTAATGCTTCCAGCAAAACATTTAGTAACTAAATACATTTATATTCAGAAATCCCTTTGCTACGATCATAAAAGTAGTCTTAATTTGTAAAAAATATGTGTCCTCCCTTTTCTCCCTCACGAATTGTAGAAATTTCCGTCTATCTGTGTTGATGTTCAGTTACCAAATAGTTTCCTGCGTTCAAATTGTTAACTCTCCCACTGTCGTTTTTTTCCAGCCGAGCTCAGTATTGAGAGAATTGTAGCCGGCACAGTGGTTAGCACTACTGCCTCACAGAGCCAGGGACCCGGGGTCAATTCCAAACTTGGGTGACTGTGTGTGGAGTTTGCACATTCTCCTCGTGTCTGCGTGGGACTCATCCGGGGGTTTCGCTTTCATCCCTAAATCCTAAAGTGAGCATGTTAGTTGGATTAACCATTCTAAATTCCCCCTTAATCCAAAGATTAGGTGGGGTTATGGGGTTACAGGGCTCTGCCGGGAGAGTGAGCCTAGGTAGGGTGCTCTTTCACATTGTCTGTGTAGATGGGCCGAATATCTCAGTAAATAGCTGTTTCTGATGCAGTACTTCAATAGGAGGTGGACCAGGATCAATATTGTTAATTAGATATAAGTATAAACAAATAACAACAACAATCTGCTCGTTTGAAATCAATTACATCTTAAAACACGAGAGGAAGTTGCATTGAATGGAGAATACAGTCGCAGAAAGAACTGATTGAAAAACAGAATCAGCTTTTCCCATTCCTCATCCTGCCCGGAATTCAGCACAAATCTTCATTGACACTTACTCCACAGAATTATCGTCATTGAGAGTCGGTGTCCCACTCTTTCCAGACTCCCACACACAGCACAATTGAACACTTATAGATACACTCTGTGACATTCACTGTTGTCAGATTTGTACGATTATGTCTGACCCAACAGTACCTGTTAAGTACTAATGAATGTAACTGGACAGTTGAAGCTGTATGAGGCTGGAAGCAGAGGTTAATCGCAGAACCATATCATTTTTACCGTGCATGAGGAGGCCGTTTGTCCCATCGCATCTATACCTGCTAACCCAACATGCACCGTGACTCAGTGCAATTTTCCCACCTCCTCCCCGAACCCCAGCTATTTGTTATTCAAATGTTTCTATTCAAATAACCATCTAATGCGGCCTTGAATGTCTCGATTGAATCTGCCTCCACCAAACCCCCAGGCTGTTCATTCCAGACGCAAACTACTCTCTGTCTGATTGTTGTTATCAGGTCACATTTGCTTCTTTTTCAAGCCACTTTACCTCTGCGCCCTTCCTTTTTGAAGCTACAAATTCAATCACAAGTCTGGTCCATCACGGAATCCAATACCGTTTTAAAGCTTTTACGTTTATGTTCATAGTATCAAGCGCATTACCCCCATTGACACTTCTGTTCCCAGTCACAAACGTCCAGCAAGTGAGTTAAACAGGATTTCTCCATTTCCAAATCCATGTTCCTAATCAACCCAGCGTTTTCATCCTGACTACCGATTCTATCCGAGCTAATTGTTTGAAGAAGTTCCTCCAGCGCTAATGTTACACTGACTCCTCTGTAATTGTTGGGAATATCCTTCCCACCTGTTTCTGAACAAAGGCGGAGCATTTTCAATGCTCCAATCTTCTGGCACATCCGCATCATCTAGAGCCCGTTGGAAGATTGTGGCCAGCACCCTTGCAATTTTCAATCTCACTTCCTTCAATATCCTTGGATGCATCTCCTCCTGTTGCGATCCGTTGTCAAGTTTAAGTATCAAGATTCTATGGAACACTTCCCTCCATATCAATGTAGCATCCTTCAGGTGAAGAGTTCCCTGGTCTGTCGGTAAGGGCCTGGGAAGCCTCTACTCCCTTAGCAGATGAAGGAACAGAGGGAATGTATACAAATGCTTCAAATGATTTGGCTGCAGAAAATGCCACCGCTGATCCTGTGTCAGTGGAGTTCTGTCACTCCTCACACTGTGACCATCAGAGTGAAATCACAGACAAGCTCACACACAGCTTCACACACACTCAATGTTTACATTCACTTACCGGGAACACCAATGATCGCGAGGATCAAATAATATGTTTCCTTCAAACTGTTAAATGTTTCGAGCATTTTCTCTGTGAATACTCCAATCAGCACAAAACCTCTCTGCATTAAACTGCATTAAAAATCCATGGATATTTATTCCCTCCGAGGCCACCCCAGGGAATGTGAAGCGGCAGCTCATTAGGAGAGAGTCAGTTTTCTGACGGGATGAATATTTTTAGAACGCAATTTAGTTGGGAAATTGTGATCACGTCAATTAGGTAACATACAATTAAAGTGTCTTCGCCCAGAATTTCAGAATTGTAACACGCACAGCATGTGTGTGCATCTGTGTGGGTGTCATCTCTGTGTTTGTCTGTGTGTCTGTGTGTCTTCCTCTCCCTCCTTGCGTGTGTGGCTGCCTGTCTGTCTCCATCCTCCTCTCTGTCCCTTTATAGGTGAGAGTCTGTGTCTCTCTAACTATCTCTCTCCGGGTTTCTCCCTGTCCCTATATCTTTTACTCCCTTTGTCTTTACCAATCTCCTTCTTTCTGTCTCCAAGCCTCAACTCTTTCTACCTTCCTGCAGTATCTACACTTTCTTAAAGTCTCTGCTCACCCCACTCCCTGCCTCCCTCGCCACTGTCCACCTCCCTCTCACTACCCCAGTGTGTCACATTATCTCCTTCACACGCTCACTCCCACACACACTTTTACTGCCTCACACACTTTATCTCCGGCTCAAGCTCTCTTCCCCACATATATTCTCTCAGATAGGTTCCACTGGGTTGCACATTACAAATCCGGCGGACCTCGCTTCTGGCCTCAGCTCGCTGGCGCACTAACCTATATACCTGCTCACTGGGCCCCAGTCCCAAGGCCACCCACTGGGCACAGCTTCAGTGAGGTGGTCACACCGCAAGTTCAGACAGACAGATGGGTGACTGCCAGGAGAGGCAGGCGGGGAAGACAGGAGCCTCCTGTGGCTATTCCCCTCTCAAGCAGGTTTATCATTGTGCATTTTGTTGCGGGATGGGGGATCGCCTCTCTGGGAAAGATGCCAACAGCAGCCAGACATGTGGCAACACAACTGGTTCTGCTGTAGAGCAGGATCGGGCTAGGTCCAAACGACTGACAGTAGTAGGAGACTCGATAGTCTGGGGCACAGACATGTGTTACTGTGGCCGCAAATGGGACTATAGGATGGTGTGTTGCCTCCCGGTGCCATGGTCCTGGATGTCTCTGAAAGGCGATAGGTCATCCGGAAGCAGAATGGTAAACAAATATATAGCATTGTCCACTTTGCTAACACTCAGATAGGAAGGAAGGGGGAAGAGGTCCTGCAAAGACAATTCATATAGCTTGGTCGGGAACAAAAAAACTGACCACTAGTGTAGTAATTGCAGTATTACTCCCCGTGTCACGTGCAAGTGAGGCTTGGAACATTGAGATAGTCCAATTGAACAGGTGGTTCAAGAGCTAGTGTGGGACGGAAGGTTTTAGATATATGGATCACTGCACTGTCTTATAGCAAAGGTAGGACCTGTACAAGAATGATTGGTTTCATCTGAACAGGAGGGGCACCAATATCCTGGGCGGAAAGTTTGCTAGTGCTGTTCGGGACAGATTATAGAATTTACAGTGCAGAAGGAGGCCATTCGGCCCATCGAGTCTGCACCGGCTCCTGGAAAGAGCACCCTACCCAAGATCAACACCTCAACCGTATCCCTACAACCCAGTAACCCCACCCAACACTAAGGGCAATTTATCATGGCCAATCCACCTAACTTGCACATTTTTGGACTGTGGGAGGAAACCGGAGCACCCGGAGGAAACCCACGCACACACAGGGAGGATGTTCAGACTCCCCACAGACAGTGACCCAAGCCAGAATCGAACCTGGGACCCTGGAGCTGTGAAGCGATTGTGCTATCCACAATGCTACCGTACCATGAACTGAGAGCTTGGGTTCCTGCATTGAACTATGGTGTAATTGCATTTAGGGAGATATGGGTAATGGAGGGACAGGACTGGCAGCTTAACATTCCGGGATATCGTTGTTTCAGACGTGACAGAGAAGAAACAAAAGAGGTGGGGAAATTGCTTTTCTGGTTAGGGAACAGATCACAGCTGTGTTGAGGGAGGACACATTGGAGGGATCTTGTACTGAGGCATTATGGGTGGAGCTCAGGAATAAGAAGGATGGAATCACAATATTGGGAGTGTAATACAGACTCCACAAGAGCCCGCAGGAGACAAAGACACATTTGTGTAGTCAGATACTGATAACATGCAGAAAAAAGCAGGATAGTTGTGATAGGTGACTTTAACTTCCCCCATATTGACTGGGAATCGCTTACAGCCAGAGGCCCAAGGAGAGATCAAATTGTTAGATGAGTCCAGAAGGACTTTCTGAGACAGTGGTTGTGAATCCAAGCAGGGAGAGGGCCATATTAGACTAGGTATTGGGGAATGAGCAAGACCACGTTATTGATGTTTCAGTGGGGGAGCATTTTGAGCTCAGCAATCGTAATTCAATAAGATTTTGTGTAATCCAAATTAGACAAGAACTAGGGAACGTGGATTGGGAATGGCTATTTGAGGGCAAATCCACGTCTGACATGTGGGAGGCTTTTTTTAAAGGACAGTTTATTGAACTGAGGGCAGGCATGTCCACCCAGAAATAAACGATAGAAATGGCAGGAATCAGGAACGATGGATGACAAGAGAAATTGTAAGCGTAGTCAAAGGGAAAAATGAAGCAAACGATAGGTCTAGGCATCGAAAAACTGACATAAGCTCTTGAGGAGTCCAGTGAAAGTAGGAGGGAACTTAAACGTGGAATGAGGAGGGCTAAAGGAGGCCATGAAATGTATTTAGCAAAGATGTTCAAGGAGAAACACAACATTACGGGAGAGGGACTTGAAATAGGCATTGGAAAGGAGGTCGAGGGTGGAGGCAGCCAAAGGGCGGGCCAGGAATGGCGCGACGCATGGGCCAGGGGCCGGCCCGAGAAAGGCTATGGCTGACCGGCGGGGTGGGGGGGGTGGGGTGTGCCCCCCGACCAGGCTGATCACCTGGAACGTCAAGGGACTGAATGGGCCGGTTAAGAGGGCGCGGGTGTTCGCGCACTTGCGGGCCCTGAGGGCGGACGTAATTATGTTGCAGGAGACACATCTGAAAGTGTCGGACCAGACCAGGCTAAGGAAGGGCTGGATTAGCCAGGTCTTCCACTCGGACTTGGACTCGAAGTCCAGAGGGGTGGCAATCATGATCAACAAGCGCGTGCAATTTGAGTCAGAGGGCAGATCTGCAGACAGGGGGGCAGATACCTGATGGTACGGGGCAGACTGGAAGGGAGAAGAGTGGTGCTGGTGAATATATATGCCCCGAACTGGGATGACGTGGACTTCATTAAAAGAGTGCTGGGGAAGATCCCGGACCAGGGTCGAAATTCTCCGACCCCACGCAGGGTCGGAGAATCGGCCGGCGGCGGCGTTATTCCCGCTCCCGCCGGGTTTTTAATTCTCCGAGCGGCCAAAAACCGGCGTTGTGCAAATCCCGCGGGCAGCTTCTGAAAACAGCTGGCGCCGGCGGGATGTCATTGATTTTTAACAGACAGACATTCTCCGTGCCAGATGGGCCGAATTCCCGCCGACGTGGCCACGGGTCACGTCGGCAAAAAACAGAGGGCGCAATTCTCCGCGCTCACGAAAATTCGGAGAATAGCGGGCGGCGTAAATTTTTACGGACACGCTGGTCCGACGCCCTCCCGCTATTCTCCCCCCCACGCCCGCTTCCCGACACGAATCGCTGCCCGCTGTTTTTTTACAGCAAGCAGCTATTTACCCCTGGCCGATGGGCCGATTTCCAAGGCCTTTACGGCCGTTTTTATGAACGTAAAATGCACCTGGTCTGACCGTTCATAAAAACAGCCGTAAAGACCCGATCTGGGGAACCATTTGGCACCGATTGGCACGGCAGTACCACGGCCGTGCCAAGAGTGCCATGGGCTCGCGATCGGTGGGCACCGATCGCGGGCAGCGGGTACTTACCCCGCGCACTCTTTCTCCCTCCGCCGCCCCGATGGATCCATCCGCGGGGCTTCTGCGGGGCATAACGGCCCGCGCATGCGCGGGTTTCACGCACAAGCGCGATGACGTCATCTGCGCAAACGTGGGTTGGAGTCGTCCAATCAGCGCATGCGCGGCTGACATCATCTGACGTGTCAGCCGTCGCTAACTCTGGCTAGCGGGCTTAACGAAATTCGTTAAGCCCGCGATGCCGGAGTTCACGGCCGCGCGATACTAGCCCCGACCAGGGAGCTGAATCAGTTCCCGGTCAGGGGGGCGGAGGATGGCGTCAAACGCGCCTGTTTTTGACGCCAGCTTCCCGAGTTTTCGTGACTCGGGAGAATCGCGCCCAGAGTAGCTTTAAAACGGGGTCAACCATTGATGATGGTTGACGCTGTTCAGTGACCTAGGGCGAGTGCGGGGGTAGCGGCGTTGGAGAGGGGTGGATTGGGGGGGTTGCGGCGTTTGGGGGGGGTTGCGGAGTTTGGGGGGGTTGCGGCATTTGAGGGGGTTGTGGCGTTTGGGGTGGGGTTGCGGAGTTTGGGGGGGGGTTGCGGCGTTTGGGGTGGGGTTGCGGCGTTTGGGGGGGTTGCAGCGTTTGGGGTGGGGTTGCGGCGTTTGGGGGGGGTTGCGGCATTTGAGGGGGGTTGCAGCATTTGGAGGGTTTGCGTCGTTTGGGGGTAGTCACGGCGTTTGGGGGGGTTGCGGCATTTGGGGGGGTTGTGGTTTTGGGGGGGATGCGGCGTTTGGGGGGGTTTGCGGTGTTTGGGGGGATGCGGCGCTTGGGGGGGTTGGTGCATTTGGGGGGGTTGCGGTGTTTGGGGGGAGTTGCGGCATTTGGGGGGGTTGTGGTGTTTGGGGGGGTTGCGGCGTTTGGGGGGGTTTGCGGCGTTTGGGGGGGTTGGTGCGTTTGGGGGGGTTGCGGTGTTTGGGGGGATGCGGCGTTTGGGGGGGTTGGTGCGTTTGGGGGGGTTGCGGTGTTTGGGGGGGTTGCGGCGTTTGGGGGGGTTGTGGTGTTTGGGGGGGTTGCGGCGTTTGGGGGGGTTTGCGGCGTTTGGGGGGGGGTCGGCGTTTGGGGGGGTTGCGACTTCAAAGGAAGTGCAAGAGAAATATGTCTTCACCTGGAAAGGAGTGTTTGGGATGTTGGACAATGAGGAGGGAGGTAGTAAAGTGGCAGGTGTTACACTTCCTATGATTGCTAGAGAAGATGCCACGGGAAGGTGATGAAAATGAAATGAAATGAAAATCGCTTATTGTCACGAGTAGGCTTCAATGAAGTTACTGTGAAAAGCCCCTAGTCGCCACATTCCGGCGCCTGTCTGGGGAGGCTGGTACGGGAAGTTGGGTATGATTGTAGAGTGGGTCCGGATCGGTGAGAGAGAGTTCCCTCAGAATGATGCCGTGCTGAAGATGCCACGGGAAGGTGATGAGTAGTTGGGTATGATTGTAGAGTGGGCCAGGGTCGCTGAGAGAGAGTTCCCTCTGAATGATGCCGTGCTGGAGGGGGAGATGTGCTTTCTGTTCGCATCATGTTGGATATAATGGTGATCTTTTCGATGTTTAAGCTGATGGGCTGAAATGTAAGGATATGGAAGGCACTATCATGTTTCTGGGAAAGAAGGGGAGGGATGAGGGCAGACCTGCGGGGAATGGGTCAGAGCAGGATACATGCCGTGGCAAGAACAAAGGAGGGGACCCCTCATGAAGGGATAGGCAGACATGTCAGAAGCGCTGTTTTGAATGTGGCATCATCGGAGGAGATTCAACCTCAGTGGAGAAAATGGAAGAATGGAATGGAGTCTTGAAGGAAGCTAGGTGTGAGGAGCTGTAGTCAACGTTGCAGTGGGAGTAGATGGGGTCATTATGAATATCGGAGGGCAGTCTACCATTGGCAATGGAGACTAGGAGGTCAACGCAGAGAATGTAACTCGCAGATGGACCAGGTGACATTGAGAGAGGGGTATAAATGGGAAGCAAAGTGCACATATTTTCCCATATCTAGACGTAAGCATGAAACAGTGCCGATACAGTAATTGATGCCACAGAAAAATAGGTATAGATGTTGTTCCGATTCAGACTAGAACAATAAATACTGCACATACTTCACAAAAAGACAGCCATAACCGGGAACAATGTGATTACCCAAAGCTGCACCTTTTCAAAGAAAAAATAAACGTACAGTACAGGAACAGGCCCTTAGGCCCTCCAAGCCTGCGGCGATCATGCTGCCCATCTAACCTAAAACCTTCTCCACTTCCGGGGTCCGTATCCCTCTATTCCCATTCTATTCATGTATTTGTCAAGACGCCGCTGAAACGTCACTATCGTCCCTGCTTCCACCACCTCCTCCAGCAGTGAGTTCCAGGTGCCCACTACCCTCTATGTAAAAAACTACCCTCGCACATCTCCTCTAAACTTTTCCCCTCACACCTTCAACCTCTGTCTCCTCATTAACTATTCCAACTCTGGGGAAAGCTTCTGAATACCCACCATGTCCATGGCCCTCATAGTTTAGAAACCTTCTACCAGGTTACCTCTCAACCTCCGTCGTTCCAGTGAGATCTAACCGAGTTTATCTCATCTCTCTTCATAGCTAATGCCCTCCATACCAGGCCACATTCTGGTAAACATATTCTGTACATCTGCAAATCCTTCACATTATGCTGGTAGTGCGGCGACCAGAATTGAAAACCTTATTCCAAGTTTGGTGTAACTGAGGTTCTATAAGCTGCAGCATGGCTTGCCAAATTTTAGACTCAATGCCCCGGCCAATGTAAGCAAGCATGCTGTATGCTTTCTTGGAGACCTTCTCCACTCACATTGCCACTTTCAGTGACTTGTGGACATGAACCCAGATCTCTCTGTCTGTCAATATTCTGAATGTTCCACCAGTACTAGACCTTCAAAAATGCAAAACCTCTAATTCGTCCATATTAAACTACATCTGCCATCTCTCCGCCCAAGTGCCCAATCGATCTATATTCTGCTGTATCCACTGAGAATCCCCATCACTATCAATTCCACCAACCTTTGTGACGAACGCAAACTTTTTAATCGGACCAGTTACATTTTCCTACAAGTCATTTATATATACTACAAACAGCAAAGTCCACGATTTCCGCCCTGTGGCACAATACGAGTCATAGCCATCCATTCCGAAAATAACCCTTCCATTGCTACCCTCTGTTTTGTATGACCAAGCCAGTTCTGTATCCATCCTGCCTGCTCGCCTCTGATTCCTTGTGACTTCATATTGTGCATCAGTCTGTCAAGAGGGGCCTTGTTTGGGCAGCACGGTGGCGCAGTAGTTAGAACGGCTCTCTCATGGCGCCGAGGTCCCAGGTTTGATCCCGGCTCTGGATCATTGTCCGTGTGGAGTTTGCACATTTTCCCCATGTTTGCATGGGTTTGAACCCCATAACGCAAAGATGTACAGGGCAGATGGATTTGCCACGCTAAATTACCCCTTAATTGGAAAAAAAATCAATTGGATACTCTAAATTTATTTTCCAAAGAAAGAGCGGCCTTGTCAAAGGCCTTACTGAAGTCCATGCAGACAGTATCCACTGCCCTACCTTCATCAATCATCTTCGTCAATATCTGGAAAAAGCCGATCAAGTTAGAGAGACAGGACCTCCCCATCAAAAATCCATTCTGCCTCTCGCTAATACATCCATTTGTTTCCAAATGGAAGTAAATCTTTTACCTAAAATTCCTTTGCAATAATTTCCCGAGCATTGACATAAGGCCTGCCGGCCTATAATTCCTGGATTATACTTGCTACCCTTCATAAACAAAGAAACAACATTAGCTATTCTCCTGTCCTCTGGCACCTCACCTGTAGCCAGTGAGGATACAAAGATTTCAGTCAAGCTCACAGCAATTTCCTCCTATGTCTCCATCAGAATTCAGGGGTAGATACCATCAGTCCCTGGGGATTTGTCTACCTTAATGTTTTTCAAAACGCCCAACACCTCGTTTTTGATCTTAATGTGGCTCCGACTATCTATACACCCTTCGCCAGACTCTTCGTCTACCATGTCCATCACTTTGATGAATACTGATGCAAAGTACTCATTCAGTATCTCGCCCATTTCCTCTGCATCCACGCATAGATTCCCTGCCCTGTGCTTGAGTGGGCCAAACCCTTTCCTGGCTAACGTCTTGCCCTTTACATACGTGCAAAAAGCCTTGGGATTTTCCTTAATTCAGTCTGCCAATTACATATTTTCACCCCTTTCAGCCCTCCTGACTCTTTGCTTTGCTGAAGTTTCTTCCTACTTTCCTCGAGCCTTCTGGTCGTTACAAATGCTTCCTTTTTCTTTTGGACTAGGTGCACAATATCCCTCGTTGTCGAATTTTCCTGAAACTTGCCATAATTATCCTTCTTCCTCACAGGAACATACCAGTCCTGAATTCCTATCAACTCAAATCCTCCCACATGCCAGATGTTGATTTACCCTCAAACATCTGCCCCAAGTTTAGATCCTTCAGTTCCTGGCGAATATTGTTATACTTACCCTTGCCCTAATTTAGCACCTTCACATGAGGACTAATCTTGTCCTTGTCCAACAGTACCTTAAAATGTAATGAATTATGGTCACTGTTCCCAAAATGCTCTGCTAGTGAATCTTCGACTCCTGGCCGGGCTCATTCCCCAATGCCAGATCCAGTACGGCCCCTTTCCTAGTTGACATAACTAACATTGTTTCAAGAAGCCTACTGGATGCTCCTTACAAACTCTTCTCCATCCCAGCCCCAAGAACTAAGTGAAACCCAGTGTGCCTTGCAGAAAGAGCGTCATCTTAGTGTAGAAGTTAATCAGTGAGAGGACGTGTTCAGCACGGTGGTTGAGACTGATGGTGTACATGAAATGTTCTAGCCTCAGCTTAATTATGAAGCAGAGAGCCCTCAAACCCACACGCTGGGGGAATATTACATTCCCTAAAGACAACACTGAAGGCGATTTTATCATTTTGTTCATTTTTTTTCACAAATTTACTAACTTTTAAACGCAGATGTGTTTATGGGTTTAAATTCGGCGAGCTGAAGGGCTTGCAATTGAACATGTATCTTTGGTGATTCGCCGAAACCAGTGAATCACTTATCAGTGACTGGGGCCTGAGCCTCTGAAATGCTACTGCAGTGAAATCACTACCACGCTACTGCACCGCCCATCCCACATCCCTACAAAGAGTTTAGTGTATGCTCAGATATTCCAATAACTCAGATTGAATGACCCCCACTGCAGGAAAATTGAATGTACTGATTTCCTTAGCACTTTACCAACATGCTACTCCGAAGTAAATTTCATTGACATAAAAACTGTCTTCTGTCAGGCTGAGAAATTTCAAAAGAAAGTGCCTCCCGCATGTTTATATTAGGGATATCAACAATGGCAATTAATTGTAACTCCAACATGTTTATATTGGGGATATCAACAATGATAATCAATTATATCCCCAACATGTTAATACTGGAGATAGCATCAATGGTAATCAATCGTAACGCCAGCAAGTTAATATTGGGGATATCAACAATGGCAATCAATTTTAACTCCGGCATTTTCATATTTGGGATATCAACAATGGCAATTAATTGTAACTCCAACATGTTTATATTGGGGATATCAACAATGGTAATCAATTATAATTACAACATGTTTATATTGGGGATATCAACAATGGCAATTAATTGTAACTCCAACATGTTTATATTTGGGATATCAACAATGGCAATTAATTGTAGCTCCAACATGTTTATATTGGGGATATCAACAATGGCAATCAATTATAATTACAACATGTTTATATTGGGGATATAGAACATAGAACATAGAACAGTACAGCACAGAACAGGCCCTTCGGCCCTCAATGTTGTGCCGAGCCATGATCACCCTACTCAAACCCACATATCCACCCTATACCCGTAACCCAACAACACCCCCCTTAACCTTACTTTCATTAGGACACTACGGGCAATTTAGCATGGCCAATCCACCTAACCCGCACATCTTTGGACTGTGGGAGGAAACCGGAGCACCCGGAGGAAACCCACGCACACAGGGGGAGGACGTGCAGACTCCACACAGACAGTGACCCAGCCGGGAATCGAACCTGGGACCCAAGAGCTGTGAAGCATTTATGCTAACCACCATGCTACCCTGCTGCCCCTTTGATCAACGATGGCAATTAATTGTAACTCCAACATGTTTATATTGGGGATATCAACAATGGCAATTAATTGTAACTCCAACATGTTTATATTGGGGATATCAACAATGGTAATCAATTATAATTACAACATGTTAATATTGGGAATATCATCAATGATAATCAATTATATCTCCAACATGTTAATAATGGCTATGACATCAATGATAATCAACCGTAACGCCAGCAAGTTAATATTGGGGATATTAACAATGGCAATCAATTTTAACTCCGGCATTTTCATATTTGGGATATCAACAATGGTCATCAATTCTAACTGCAGCATGTTCATATTAGAAATATCCACAATTGTAATCTATTGTAACAACAGCATTTTTATATTTGAGGCATCAACAATAGAAATTAATTGTAACTCCGACATGTTTGTACTGAGGATATTGACAATGGATATCAATTCTAACTAGCACATGTTTATATTGGGGATGTCAACAATGGTAATGCAATTTAATGTCAAGAGGATATGGTTTGATTCTCTCATTTTGCAGATGGTCAAATTTGATACACCTGTGACTCAAAATTTATTTCCTACTCACCAGCATAATCTTCAATTTTATCTTTGCATTGGTACCTGTGCTTCAGAATCAGAGAAGTTATGAATGGACATTGAGCAATCATCGATGAATTCCTCGAATTCTGACTTTATAATGCCGCGTAATGTCATTGATGGAGCAGCTGAAGATGTTTGTGTCCACGTAGTATCCCAAGGATTCCATGCTGGGATGTCCTGTTACTTAGATTATCGATTGTCCATGTACACAAACGTCTTCCTTTGCATTAAATGAGACTAATGGGGGGAGTGGGGAAGTGGTCATTTCATTGGCCGAGTAACCCAGAAGCCCAGGCAAATCCAGTCATTTTATGGAATTTGAATCCACTTCAATTAAATCTGGTTTTGAAAGGCAGTCTCTGTAATGGGGATAATAGTACCATCATTGATTGTGGGGGACTAAAGCCATTTGGTTCAATTATGTCCATTGGATGGTAATCTGCTATCTTTACCCAGGCTATCCTAGATGTAACATCAGAACAGGATTCTTAATGCTTAATTGCCCTCTGCAAGCCACTCAGTTCAAGGAAAATTGGGGATGGGTAGGAAATGCTGGCCTTGTCAGCAATGTCCATATCCCATGAACGATTTAACAAACAACTCAAATCATGAAGGGAATTTCCGCTGTGTTATGTGAGAGTACCTTTAACAACTGGACAAAAGCAAATTTCTGCGAATGCAGGAATCTGAAAAGAAAGAGAAAATGCTGGAAAATCTCAGCAGGTCTGGCAGAATCTGAAGGAAGAGAAAAGAGCTAACGTGACGAGTCCGATGACTCTTTGTCAATGCTAACAGGCAGAGAAAGTGGGAAATATTTACACTGTGGAGTGAGAATGAAAGATGAGTCATAGCCACAGAAACCCAGCGACACCGGGTGCTAATGGACACAGAAACCAAGGGGGAAGAGTGCTAATGGCAGTCCCCAGAGAGGACAAAAGACGTGAAAGGCCAAACAGCAGAAAAACTAACATCAGAGAACTGAAGATGTGGGGGGAGGTGAAAGGGAAGCAAAGAGGAGAAAGGGTAAGGAAAGGTGGATAAGATGGGGGGTTAATATATATTAAGAAAGACAAGTGAGCAAGTAATGGTAAAAGACAGTTAAAATGAAATGGGCTGAAAACAAATGGGTCGAGGTGGGGTGGAGCTAATCATATGAAGTTGTTCAATTCGATGTTCAGGCCGGAAGGCTGTAGCGTGCCTAACCAGAAGCTGAGCTGTACTTCCTCCAGTTTGGGTTGAGCTTCACTGGAACATAGCAGCAGGCGAAGGACAGACATGTGGGCATGGGAGCAGGGTCTTCTGTCAATGAGATATAGTGTTGAAACCTATCCAAAGTCACTGCCTCCCACTCCCCACCTGCCCCTTCGCGTCCCTCTCCACCGTTGAACAGAATGGAAAGCCCCTGTAATATAGTTGATGGAATTGTGAGGATGCATATTCAATCATGAACTCGAAACAATAGATCATTGGACTACTTTCGGTTTTATTTTGTTTTATTGATCAATTGAATAATTGATACAAGTGGACATTCCACAGCACGCTTGACCTGCTCCCTGAACTTGGACTGAGTCACCCCATAAATGAATGTGTTTGTGCAACAACTCAAATTTCCTAGCATATATCCGACTTTTCTAAAGATAAATAAAAAACCCTGGTATCCCCGAGGATCTGACCCTGTGATGGTGTAATACAAGAAATTTATAACATACATAAGCCACAGAAGAATGAAGCTGCCGGATATGCTGAAGAGTAAAATCACTGACTTCCTTCTGCTTTCGATCTCTGGGTCACTGCTAATGTCTCCCTTGTTTTGACTCATTAGCCCCTTGCGAACTCGATTAGCCACTAAAATGTGTCTGACTGTAAGAGCGTTGAGCACCAGAATGAAAATAAATGGGAGCAATGGAGTTAATACCGTATCTAGCCAGTCTAATGCTATCCATGCTGGGTGGGTATAATATCTTGCCTGTGATTTGCAATGCCATTGTACGTTGTCAATTATCTGTATAGGCTCAAACTGAAAATAAAAGGGAACGTTTTTGAAACAGGAGACAATGCAAGTTGTCACCAGCACCACTGCTGCAGTTTTCTCAGTGCAATACCTTCCTTTCAAATTTGGGCAACAAATCGACACGAAGCGATCAAACGAGAACTGGACGGTAAACCAGACAGAACAATCTCTGGCTGTATGAATGAGGACGATGGTTACACTACACGCAGGGGTGAGGTCCAGCAAGGAAAATGGGAAATAATACATGTTGATCCGCCACATTATGACCTGGGTTATAATGACCAGAAGATCGGCTGTTGCCATGGCCACAAGGTAATGAGTTGTACAGGTGGAGAGTCCACATTTTCGCTGCGACAGAATGGCAATTGCAACCACATTCACTGAAAGACAGAGAGAAAGAAGAAGAGACAGGAAATTACAGATCAAACATTCTGTGTATCTATGCCTGTCAATAAGGGCAAATCCTCAAGCGCCAAAAATACAACGGCACGAGTGTAGGTCAGATATTCACATTGAAAACCAAAAAACAGAAAATAACTCACCTTCCATCTGACCTCTCCACTGTTTTACACTGGAAGACATTCACTGCAAAGAAGCTTGTTGGAAATGTCAGAATTTTACTGGTCTCTAATTCCCTGCTTCAAGTATTGAACTCTCGCCCACCGGCTGTCTAAGATATCTACAAGTCCCGAATCGAGGACACTAAGTGAGGCTGCTCAAAGCCAATTCCATTGCTTCCGATCCACCTATACCCAGTATGTACTGCGCAATTGGACGTTCCCCACACCTCAATAATTACAACAAAGTCCCAAGCCGAGCCAAAAAATGAACTAGATACACCAAACAGATCAAAACAATTTGAAGAACTTTCTAAAAAACTAAGCAGGTCTTGCAGCATGAGTTGAGAGAGATGATTTTACTCAAGTTTGAGGTCCATAACCCTCTTCTTCAGAACTAAATGCGAGGGAGAATTATGATGGATTGTACAACTGGTACAGTGCGTAAAAGGGGGTAGATCAGCTGGAGCAGAGTAAAAGTGGTGGGGCCTGGGGGAGAGGGGCGGCACGGTAGCACAGCGCTTAGGAGAGTTGCTTCACAGCTCCAGCGTCCCAGGTTGGATTCCCGGCTTGGCTCACTATCTATAAACGTGGAGTTTGGACCTTCTCACCCTGTCTGCGTGGCTTTCCTCCGGGCGCACCGCTTTCCTCCGATAGTCGAATCATGGACAGTGAGATGGATTGGCTAAATTACCCTTACTGTCCAATAAGGTTAGGTGGGGTTTCTGGTTAACAGGGTTGGAGATGTGAGCTTCAGCGCGGTGCTATTCCCAAGGGCTGTTGCTGATACGATGGGACAAATGGCCTCCTTCTGCACTGGCAATTCAATGAACTATGATCCAATACTAGGAAGTTACGAGGTAGAGGAAGTAATAATGACAGATGAAAGTGTAGAAAGGTCAGGTATCAAAATGTTTCAATGGGAGAATAATCATCAATAGGGGTTGGCAGAGGGGCAGACGAGCTCTCAGCAGGAATGGGGTCCGTTACTTGCAGGTTGGGAACTGTGTGAGGAAACCTTTCCTGACCTGCCGCCCCGGGGGTTACAGGACAAAGTTATGTCGAAAGCAGGGGATGGTTAGGCCATTTTTTAACAAGGAGAATAATCATCGAGACTCAGTGGAAGTGAAACGTAACACAACTGATAGAAGTGGTGTCGGGGGGGGGGGGGGGGGGGGGGTTTGGGGTGGGGTTTCATTGGGACAAAACAGCTTTCAATATCATAAGAAGGTAAATATGCAGGAGTATGGCCAGAGACTAAAGTTATTGCAGTTAATATTGAGTTTTGGGCGCCATAACATGCTTCATTGCAAGATGAGATGCTGCTTCGCCAGTCGGTGTTGAGATTCACTGCAGAATGCCAAAGTTGGCCATGAGAGAAAGAAGCTGCGTTGAAATGGCCAGCGACAGGGTGGTTGGGGGACTGAGGGACTGGAGAAGGGTGAGGACTGAGAAAAGATGTTCTGCAACACCATCACTCAGTCTGTGTTTTGTGGCTCTAATGTCGAGGAGGCGGAGTTGGGATCCGAGTTTCACCGAGAGCAAATTTAAGGAGGTGGAAAGGAAATGTTGCTTCACTTGAAAGGAGTGTTTTGGGGCCTTGGGCACTGAGGAGGAATTAAGTAAATGGGACAAGTGCTGACCTCTGCGGTGGCAAGGGAAAGTGCTGTGGGAAGGGGAGAGGGATGTTGGGTGATAGAGGATTTTTCCATGGAGAACGGAGGTGTGGAGAAGGCGGGGTGGGTGGGTAGTAAGAGCTAGATCTATTTCATGGTTGCATCATGCTGGTGTTAGAAGAAAGGGCAGATCCTATAAATGTGGAGGTCGGCAGCTTGTAAAAACAAGTCAAGGACACTCTACAATGTCTTGTAGGGGGTGAGAGGTGAAGGTAGAAGTGTGGGGAGTAGGTCTAACCCGGTTATTGAGTACCCTGTCAATCAGACGTAGGGGAGAACCTTGGTTGAGGAGTGAAAGCACACATATCAGAAGCAACATTTTCGGATTTGGCATCATCAGAACACATGCAGGGGAGGCAGATAATCAGAGAGAATGAGATGAATGCTGACAGGAAGCAGGGTGGGAGGTGCTGTAATCGAGGTAACTGTACTCGGGGGTCTTGTGATGAATATTGATGGTCAGTCAATCACCGCAAATTCCGCTCCGGAATGGGGAGAGATACCAGTGACATCTTGGCTTTCAACCTGCACACCTTCTGTAAAACATTCCTTCCAGGTAAAATCCCATGCCCTGGCATTTTCAGCCAGTTTGACTTTACTATTGTTGGGGGAAAGAGTAACGTAATGAAAAGAACAATAATGTAAATGGACGTCTTGAGAGCAGCCCTAAGCTCGGAAGGACGGTATCAGCCTTGGGACAGTTAGAGCAGAATGAAGCAGGGGGTGAGGAATCAGAGCAATAAGAAAGGATCTAAATCTCACATAGGAGGAAGGGAAGGATAACATGATAGCGAAAACAATCCAACGAAAAACCTTTTTTATTCGTGTATTTGATGTGGGCAACGCTGACAGTTACCAAATCTGTTCTCCATCCCTAACTGCCCTACATGACAGATTATGTTTGAGAGGCAACCCCGCGGTTGTGGATCGGGAGTCCCACATAACCCAGACCAGGTAAGGAGGGCGCAGATTTCCTTCCCTAAAGAACATTAGCGAATTAGTTGGGTTTTGCGACAATCGATAATGATTTCATGGTCATCGTTCGACGTTTAATTTGAACCTTTTAAGGTCAAAGTTTAGGGAATATTTGATAAAGTTATCAAAGAACGCATAAATCATTTGTTTCGGCGGATTGCAAACGCAAATAATACAAAACATAGGGGAGAGATTAAATGTTCGTTGATAATCACCAGATGAGAGACGTTTGTCATGGGGACAGACAGAGAGCAACTTTATTGTTGCATTTGAAACAGAAGACACCACCAGGCTGAAGAACTGTAGACAACGAAACAGAATGCTGACTGTAGGAAGTACAATACAATAGTTATTTAAATAATTACAGAAAAACACTTTAACAAACCAAAGAAAATAGCGAATAGTTCGCACACATCCCAAAAGGAAGGTCGTGCCATGTGTGATCAGTCTCATTAAATTAGTTGATCAATGTATGAAAGGGCAAAGAAGACAAACCTGTTGGATGTAAAAACGTTGATTTTCAAAATGCATTGGACAATCTGCCATGCAGCAGACTCCTGACTAATCTCTGAAACTGAGCGACTTGCAACAGATAATAGACTTAAAGCTGTGTACATAATCTGGAAAGAGGGAGTAGGTGTAAAATAGATTTATTTAGATCGACTTGAGGTTCAATAAGGACCAGCACTGGGATCAATGTCATTCGCTATTTCCACAACGATATATTGTCTGGAAGCAGAAACCCAATTTGGAAAAAAAGTGATCAACAAGTCCAAATTGTCAGCATAATCAATACAGAGAAAGGATTCTATAAAGTATCTGAATACATAAATTCTGCTAATTAATAAACTTGTACAACTGACATTTACATGGAACATTATATAAAATAGCAATTGACATAGAATAGCAATATAGCTAAAGCGTTAGCTGCTATATTTTTGTCAGAACATCCGATTTCCTAAATTCTACTTGGAAAATAAGTGCCAAAGAGGTTCAGGGATACATATTCAAAAAGTATTTTAAGGAGCACGACAAATTAATAAAGTGGTAAGAATCCAGACAACGCATTATGATTATTTGTGAATGAATCAAAATCGATGCAAACACTAACTGTGCAAATTTGGTTAAACGGTACTTTGTGTAAACTGAAGAGTGGTCGTCTCCAGCTAATGAAACGAAAGTGGATGCACTGGAGGAGGTGCAATTTTACAAAGCAGATCGATAACGGGACTGAGGCACGTGCTCTATTGATTTGAGAATGCGCAGTTCAATAACACTATGTTTATCGACAGTTCTAGGATCGCTGTAAAATTAAAACCCTCGATTCATATTTCTCAGCTGTACGATGTTGTCCTCGGAGCGGCATGCGTCACTGAGTTAACATCAGAGATTCGTGCAGAAAATGTTTGTCAAGCCTCCTGACTGTTAGATTCCACCCCATCCACCTGACCTGACTGCGGAAGTTGGTCATTTAAAAACTACGTCTCATGTCTAATTAAATTCAGCACACAGTGCCCACATGCCAACAGCATTGAGTTTGGGAAATGCATTACCCAGCGAAGGACAAAGAAAGCATTTACAGTACCGAAATTCAGGGAGAGGTGAAATAATTATATCCAAGATTTGGATTCAATAACAATGCTTTCACTTTCAGTATATAGTCAACAGCTGTTTCTGCTGACATATTTCAATATGAAACGAAAAATGTTCTCTTCATACACTTTTCACTAAACATCATTAATCAAAACAAAATACCTTGCTGTTTACCAGATATTCAAGAATTTCGCCACAGATGCCACATTTATCAGTTCTCTCAACAAAAAAAATAACAATTGCGAAATAGAACTGGAATCATTTAGTCCACTTCGTGGACACTCAGTTCAAATCAACAGAGGAAATTGATCTCGGTATTAGAGGGTGTGTGAGGGTGACACAGTACACTGGCCTTCCTCATATACACTCATTACAATCCTAGAGTGAGGGTTAATCCCTGTACAATTAACATTCACAGGATGGAAGTGCATGACAATGACCAGCTCCAACAGATGTCATTGAAATTCAATGATAACATCATCGGTGAATTCTGCATCATTAACATCCTGGGGGTTACCATTGACCAGAAACATAACTGCAGGAGGGATAAGGAATCCTGTGGGGAGCAATTCACCTCCAGACTCCACAAAGCGTGTCCGCAATCTACAGGCCACAACTCAGGTGCCTCTGCTGTCAGAGTGCAACTCCAATAGCACTCCAACAAACCATCCTGCACAAAGCAGCCCACATAATTGGCAGCCGTTCCACCCACGCACAATGGCAGCAGTGTGTACTATCTACATGATAAAATGAAGGGACTCATCGAGGGTCTTTAACGCAACTTCCAAGCTCACGGCAACCCCAATTAAAATTACAATGGGGGCAAATACATGGCAAGAGCAGCGCCAGCAACTTCAGGCCACTCACCATCCTGACTTGGATATCTTTCTCTGGTCCCTTACCGTCACTGGCTGACAATACTGAAACTCTCTCCCGAGCAGCATTGTGTGTAGCCCAAACCACAGGGACCGCAATTATTCAAGAAGGCACCTCACTATCATCTTGTCAGCAGTAATTCGGGACTGACTATAAATACTGGCCCCGTCGGCGAACCCCTCATCCCCTGAATGAATGAGGGCAAAAGTCTATGGCAGTTGCCAGCGCTGATTGTGCAGAGATTGCAGAGAGTGCACTGAATCGGATGATGTCTCTTGTTATCAACATTAAACAGAAATATCCACTTGCCTGAGAATATTTTGTAACAGCAGTGAAGTATTTTCCCCTGTTTTATGAAATGATATAATTGAACAGGTGGCTGTATACCTGGGCTCCATGAAGTATGCAGCTGACAGAAGCAATCGCACATGAAAACCAGATAACAGCTCACACAGAGATGTATACTCACTTACCAGGAACACCAATGACAGCAAGAATTGTGTAATATATCTTCATCACATGTTCAATCAGAAGGACCATTTTCACTGGGAATTAATACTTTCCCTGTTGCGGGTAATCTCTCAGCAGAACATTCTGAGGCAATACATCTCCACAGCTTTTAATTTATAGTCTCTGGGATCTCCCCGGTATTTTAAAGTTACACAATCGTTCTACGTATGTTTCTGTGGGGGGGGGGGGGGGGGGGGGGGTGTTCAAACTGAACAAACATAATATGACAGGGAATTAATTCTGCTGGGATCGAATATAATTAGCAATTAGAGTCTTGCGCAATCCTGATCACTTTAATTAACTAACACAACATGAAGCTGGATTCTGCCGGCAATTCCATTCAAACACGTCAATCCCATCTCAAAATCTCACCTTGTTTCACGAATGGCTTATACTTCATTGTGACAATTTAGTCATTACAGCTCAAACGTTGCGGTTTCTCTGTCAGTTCTGATCCCTTTCTCTCTTGCATTTGGCTTCACTGTATCCTAGTGGACATTCAGTTAAATGATTGAAGCGGATATTTCTCAACACTGATTGTCTGATTTAATATGGTAATCGGGCACATAAATTCAAAAAGACAAACACATTCAGAATCTCCATCCAACATAGCACCTTGTCACTTTTAACCGAACAAAAACACCTTGAGGAAGGCAGCCAGTCAAAGCAGCACAGACACTGAAGCTAAGCTGACGCAACACATTGTGAAAACTCTTTAACTCTTCAATCTATACAGACCGTCGAACTGGTAAACAGATTTTAATGTTAAAGGATCTCCAACATTTCAGAATAGAAAGATAATGTAGTCCCTACAATTAATGCAGCCCCTCTGAATGTTAAAGGTCTTCCAGTACGTCCAAGTGCTCCAAAGAATGATAAACATCCGATTTAGTGAGGAGCTGAAGATAGAAAGTTCCTCACACTGATACAGCCCTCAGCCGATACCAAGCTTCAAACTCAGACACCCCAACCGATGCAGACATTGTAACCGATATGGACTAAAGGTCAGAATGGGGAAGGAGGGTCTAGAGGAGGGAAGGGCACATAGGGAGTGTGGGAAATGGAGGATGGCTAGTGCAGGGGGAATGGGAAAGCTGTGGGCGACTGTGGAATGGATGGGTGGGAATATGGAGGAACAACTGTCGTGGAAGAAGGAATGGCGGGAAGCGGAGGGGTGGGAATGAAAATGGGAGAATATCCCATTGAATGGCGGAGCAGGCTCGAAGGGCCAGATGGCCCATTCCTGCTGGTCCTTATGTCCTCATGAATGGAGAAGCAATGGAAAGCATAACTATGGATTGTTGATGGGGAGAGAACAGAGTAATTCCATATTCCGGGGAAGAATGGTGCCAACAGGCTTGTTCGACATTCTGTGGTGGAGTGTAGGGATTTTGATGGTACATGAGTAGTTTTAATATTGTGTAATAATTATTTAACATGCTATTAAATGATTCTGATTAAACATGTTCAGTTGAGTTTCAGTTTTACCATCATGTGACCGAACGGGATTTTAGACAGAATAAAGCTAAATATGGATGGGCTAATGACAGATTATGGCTGCCGAGGCCCTGGTTGTAAATTACTGCACTACTGAGTTTGGAGGCTTCAAGTCCAAATGGGCAGGTCACATATTTTAGAAAAGCAGGAGTGTATCGGTGCAAAAGAGGGAAGCATTTCTTTAATGATTTTATTGGGTTTTGTACATAGTATAAGCACAAATCTACACACACAAAAACAAAAGAAAAAAAACAAATAATGAGAAAAGGTTTTTCTTTTTTTTTTACCATAAAAATGGGGGCCACCTGTGTGGTACCCCGAATGCAATTTCCATTTTGGTTAGCTTTTTATTACTATTCAATTGCATGAGAATCAGCCTTGGAGCATCCCTTCTTCCGTTCTTTTGCCCGCAGTTTCGACTTGCTTTATTTAGGGGCAGCACGGTAGCATGGTGGTTAGCACAATTACTTCACAGCTCCAGGGTCCCAGGTTCGATTCCGGCTTGGGTCACTGTCTGTGTGGAGTCTGCACATCCTCCCTGTGTCTGCGTAGGTTTCCTCCGGGTGCTCCGGTTTCCTCCCACAGTCCAAAGATGTGCAGGTTAGGTGGATTGGCCATGATAAATTGCCCTTAGTGTCCAAAATTGCCCTTAGTGTTGGGTGGGGTTACTGGGTTATGGGATAGGGTGGAGGTGTTGACCTTGGGTAGGGTACTCTTTCAAAGAGCGGTGCAGACTCGATGGCCGAATGGCCTCCTTCTGCACTGTAAATTCTATGATTTCTTGTGGCCGTTTTCCTCCTCTCTGCTTTCCATTCTGGTTCTCCTCTATTGTTTCCCCTCCCACTCCCCCTATTCTTCACTGCTACCCCCTTTTACACTCACTAAGTTTGGCTACCCCTTCTTGTTCCCTGTGGCTCCCTCACTCCGCTCTCTCCTATCGAGTCTTGGCTACTCCTTCCTAGCTCCTGGCTACTGAGTTGTTAGCCACAAACAGGTCCGGAACAATACGGTTGAATGTCTCCCATGTTTTGAGGAAGCCAGCTTCCAACCAGCAGATGGCCATTTGATTTTCTCCATCTGGAGAAATTCCGATGAGTGGACAGCCAGTCTGCAGGTTTGGGTGGTGCTACTAACTGCCAGTCGAGCAGGATCGACAGCAGGCGATCAGGGAGGAAAAGGCAAGGATGTTGCCCCTCCTCCCCATGAACATATCTGTTTGGTCTGACACCCCGAAGACCGCCGCTTTTGGGCACAGCTCCACCCTCAACCCCACCGCTTTGGACATTGCCACAAAAAAGGCTGCCCAGTACCCAGAAAGTCTGGGGCAAGACCAGAACATGTGGGCGCGGTTGGCTGGGCCTCTGTGGCACCATTCACATCTGTCATCCACCTTCAGGAAGAACCTACTTATTCGGGTTCTCGTTAAGTGTTCTCTATGTACCAATTTTAGCTGCGTCAGGTTCAGTTTTGCGCATGTGAAGGCTGGGTTAACCCTATGTAGTGCTTCACTCCAGAGTCCCCACCCTATTTCAAACCCCAATTCTTCCTCCCATTTCCTCCTAGTCGCTTCCAGTTCAGTGTGGCCCTCACTATCAGTCATTCGTACATGTCGCTACAGTTCCCTCTGCATAGGGAACATCCAGAAGTTCTTCTAATAATGTCTTCCGTGGCAGTCATGGGTATGTCATTTTCTCCTTCCATAGGAACTTTTTAAGCTTCGGGTACCTGGAGTCATAGATGCTTACAGCATGGAAACAGGCCCGTTGGCCCAGCTTGTCCATGCTAACCAGTTTCTAAAACTGAGCGAGTCCCACTTGCTCTCATTTGGCCCACACCCCTCTATACCCACCCTGCCCATGTAACTGTCTACCTGTTTTTAAAGGAAAAAATTGTACCCGCCTCTTCCACTGTCTCTAGTAGCTCATTACATATTCTAACAATCCCCTGTGTGAAGAAATTTCCCCTCTGATCCCTTTTTAAAAAAAAAAAAATTTTATTCAAGTTTTTTAATAACAATAACAATAACAAATTTTCTCCCCGCAATTTAAAATAAACAAGGCGTGTTTCCACGCCAAAACAAAACAAGAAAAGAATTCTCCCCCCCCAAAATAAATAATAACAAATAGCAATACAAGAAAGAAAATAACATAACAAACCCACCGCCGCAAAAACACACCCCCCAACCATCACCAAACCCACCCCCCCCTGCCCCCCCAACCATCACCAAACCGCCCCCCCCCCCCTCCGGGTTGCTGCAGAGACCGATCACTCTCTACCCCTTCGCCAGGAAATCGAGAAAGGGCTGCCACCGCCGAAAGAACCCCTGTACCGACCCCCTCAGGGCAAATTTCATCCTCTCCAACTTGATGAACCCAGCCATGTCGTTGACCCAGGCCTCCGAACTCGGGGGCCGCGTATCCCTCCACTGTAACAGAATCCTGCGCCGGGCTACTAGAGACGCAAAGGCCAGAATGCCGACCTCTCTCGCCTCCTGCACTCCCGGCTCCGAAGCTACCCCAAAGATCGCGAGCCCCCAGCCCGGCCTGACCCTAGACCCAACCACTTCCGACAAAATCCCCGCCACCCCCTTCCAAAACCCCTCCAGAGCCGGACATGGGTGTGGTTTGCCGGGCCACCCGAACACCTCCCACACCTGTCTTCCCCTCCGAAAAACCGGCTCATCCTTGCCCCGTCATGTGAGCCCTGTGCAGCGTCTTCAGCTGAATTAGGCTGAGCCGTGCGCAAGAGGAGGAAGAATTCACCCTCTCCAGGGCGTCAGACCACATCCCATCCTCAATCTCTTCCCCTAGCTCTTCCTCCCATTTCGCTTTGAGCTCATCTACTGAGGCCTCCTCCTCCTCCTGCATCAGTTGGTAGATAGCCGAGATCTTCCATTCCCCGACCCATGTCCCCGAAAGCACCCTGTCCTGCACCCCCCTTGGTGGCAGCCGCGGAAACTCCGCCACCTGCCTCTTAACAAAGTCCCTGACCTGCATATACCTAAAAGCGTTCCCAGGGGGGACGTTCCACTTCCCCAATAGCTCCTCTAGAGTCGCGAACTTCCCATCCAAGAAGAGGTCCCCAAACTGTCTGATGCCTGCCCTGTGCCAGCTCCCAAATTCCCCATCCATTCTCCCTGGTGGAAAACGGTGATTGCCCCGTATCGGGGCCCAAACTGAGGCCTTCACTTCCCCCCTATGCTGCCTCCACTGTCCCCAGATTTTAAGGGACGCAACCACCACCGGACTCGTGGAGTCCGGGGGGAGCGGGAGTGAGGCCGTCACCAAAGCCTCCAGACTCGTACCCGCACAGGACACTGCCTCCAGTCTCTTCCATGCGTCACCCTCCCCTTCCGTCACCCACCTGCGAATCATCGTCACGTTCACTGCCCAATAATATCCACACAGGTTGGGCAGCGCCAGGCCCCCTACCTCCTTCTTCTCTCCAGAAATACCCTCCTTACTCTCTGGGCCTTCTGCACAAACCCCAGAATTGACTTATTCACCCTTCTGAAAAAAGCCTTCGGGATCAATATGGGGAGGCACTGGAAAAGAAACAAAAACCTTGAGAGCACCGTCAGTTTAACCGACTGGACCCTGCCCGCCAACGAGAGCGGCAGCGCATCCCACCTCCTGAACTCCTCCTCCATCTGCCCCACCAGCCGTGAAAAGTTAAGCCTGTGCATAGCCCCCCAGGCCCTAGCCACGTGGACCCCAAGATACCTAAAGCTCCTCTCAGCCCTCTTCAACGGGAGTTCCCCATATCTCCCTCTCCTGACCCCCCGGGTGCAGGACAAACAGCTCGCTTTTCCCCACATTGAGCTTATATCCCGAAAAGTCCCTAAACTCCTCAAGTATCCTCAGCACCTCTGGCATCCCCTCAGCCGGGTCCGCGACGTACAGCAGCAGATCATCTGCATACAGCGACAACCGGCGCTCCTCCCCGCCCCGCACAATACCTCTCCAACTCTTCGAGTCCCTCAGCACCATGGCCAGGGGCTCAATTGGTAACACAAAGAGCAGGGGAGACAAGGGGCACCCCTGCCTCGTCCCTCTGGAAAGCCGAAAGTCCTCTGACCTCCTCCCATTCGTCACCACACTCGCCACCGGGGAGCTGTACAGCAACCTCACCCAGCTGATAAACCCCTCACCAAACCCAAACCTCCGCAACACCTCCCACAGGTAACTCCACTCCACCCTATCAAAAGCCATGGAAGCCACTATTTCTGACTCCCCACCACCGGCGCCATCGTCATGACGTTAACGAGCCTCCGCACGTTGGCATTCAATTGTCTCCCCTTTACAAACCCCGTTTGGTCCTCAAGAATCACCGTCGGGACCACATCCTCCACCCTCCTGGACAGCACCTTTGCCAACAACTTGACATCTACGTTAAGGAGCGAGATTGGCCTATAAGACCCACACTGAAGGGGTCCTTGTCCCGCTTCAGGAGCAAAGAGATAATTGCCCTGGACATCGTCGGGGGCAGAGCCCCCCTCCCTGGCCTCATTCAGGGTCCTCACCAGCAGCGGGCCCAGCAAATCTGAAAATGTTTTGTAAAATTCCACTGAGAACCCGTCAGGCCCCGGCGCTTTCCCTGTCTGCATGCTTCCCAGCACCTCCACCAGCTCCTCCAACTCAATTGGGGCCCCCAAACCCTCCACCCGCTCGCCCCCTACTCTTGGGAACTCTAGCTTATCTTAAAAGCAGTCTGTCCCGCCTGCTTCCCCGGGGGGTACCGCCCGATATAGCCCCTCATAAAAGGATCTGAACACCCCATTGATGTACTTTCCACCCCGCACCAAGTTCCCACCTGCATCCGTGGCTCCCCCAATTTCTCCAGCTGCCTCCCGCTTCCGGAGCTGGTGAGCCAACCTCCGACTTGCCTTCTCCCCGTACTCATACACCGCCCCCTGTGCCCTCCTCCACTGCGCCTCCGCCTTACGGGTGGTTAAAATGTCAAACTCCGCCTGGAGACTGCGCCGCTTCCTTAGAAGCCCCTCCTCCAGGATGTCTGCATATCTCCTATCCACCCTGACCATCTCCTCCACCAGCCACTCCCTCTCGACCCTCTCCCTGTGCACCCGAATAGATATCAGCTCCCCTCTAACTACTGCCTTTAGCGCTTCCCAAACCATCCCAACCTGCACCTCCCTGTTGTCATTGGTTTCCAGATACCCTACGGATCCGCCCGCACACTTCCTCCTCTGCCAAAATCCCCACATCCAACCTCCACAGCGGGCGCTGATCCTTCCCCTCCCCCAGCTCCAGGTCCACCAAATGTGGAGCATGATCAGAAATGGCTATCGCCGAATACTCCGCCCCCACCACTCTCGGGATCAGCGCCCTGCTAAGCACGGAAAAGTTATGAACATGGGAGAAAAAGGAGAACTCCCCACCCCCCGGCTTCAAAAACCTCCAAGGGTCCACCCCTCCCATCTGATCCATGAACCTCCTCAGCACCGAGGCCGCTGCCGGCCTCCTGCCCGTCCTAGACTTTGAGCGGTCCAGAGCCGGATCCAGCACCGTGTTAAAGTCCCCACCCAGAATCAATCCTCCTGTCTCCAGGTCCAGGATCAGGCCCAGCATACGCCGCATGAAGCTCGCATCATCCCAGTTGGGGGCATAAACATTAACCAAGACCACCCGCTCCCCCTGAAGTCTCCCACTCACCATCACATATCGACCTGCACTATCCACCACCACTTTGGACGCGACGAACGACAGGCTCTTATCCACCAAAATTGCCACCCCACGGTTCTTTGCATCAAGCCCCGAGTCAAACACCTGTCCCACCCAACTTTTTCTTAGCCTCACCTGATCCGTAACCCTGAGGTGTGTCTCCTGGAGCACAGCCACTCCCAGCCCCCTCAAATGAGCCAAGACGCGGGATCGCTTCACCGGACCATTCAGCCCCCTCACGTTCCACGTGACCAACCGAAACCGAGGGGCCGTCCCCTTCCCTCTGCGCCTGTCAGCCATAGCCCTTCCTCAACCCACCACCTGCCCAGTGAACCCCTCAAGCCGGCTCCCCACGGTGGCAAACCCCCCCTCCCACCCCCCCCCCCCTTCACCATCCCTTCCCCCACAGTACCTGCAGCAACAACCCGGCACCCCCCTCCTCCTCCCCCCCAAACCCCCCCCCCCCCAAGCTAGGGCCCCCCTAGCTGCGTTACACCCAACATTATGCTTCCGTGAGTCAGCTGACTTCTGCTGACCCCGGCTACTCCCGCCATAACCACAACCCCCCCCTCCCCCCGATGCAACACAGCCACCAATCGCTCCCTAGCAGCACCGGCCCCGCCCCAATTCCTCCGGCGCAGGAAGAAAGCCTCCGCTTCCAACGTGAGCCCCGCCCCTCGACCCAACACGCGGGAAAAAGACGGACACATGACCCATCGGGAACCTAAACTACTCCCCATCCCACCAGTGGAAACAACAAAAAAAACACCACAATAAATAACCAACAGCCCCAAAGAAACCCCGAAAGAACCCAAATAACCATAACTAAAATAGCGAAAACAAACAGGAAACAACCATCAGCAAACACAGCCAATATAGGCGAAAGGATAACTAAGAGGGCAAAGCCTCCAAACAAAGTACATTTCCCCCCAGCCCCCCAGTCTTCAGTCCGAATCCAAGTTCTCAGCCTGGACAAAAGCCCAGGCCTCCTCCGGAGAGTCAAAATAGAGCTGGCGGTCCTTGTACGTGACCCAGAGGCGAGCCGGCTGTAGAAGGCCAGACTTCACCCCCTTCCTGTGGAGCACTCCCTTCGCTGATTGAAGCCAGCCCTTCCCATCGCCACCTCCGCGCTTCAGTCCTGAAAAATCCAAACATCCGTATTCTTCCACCTGCTGCTCCTCTCCTTCTTCGCCCACCTCAACACGCACTCCCAGTCAACCAAGCGGTGAAAACGGACCAGCACCACCCTGGGCGGTTCGTTCAGCCTGGGCTTCTGCTGCAGCACTCGATGGGCGCCTTCTAGCTCCAGGGGACCACGAAGCGGCCTCGCACCCATCAGCGAGTTTAACATTAGGACAACATAGGCCGCCAAATCCGAACCTTCCAGCCCCTACGAGAGGGCCAAAATCCGCAGATTCTTCCGGCGGGAGTGGTTCTCCATCTCTTCCATCCTCGCCAGCCATTTCTTGTGCAGTGCCTCGTGCGACTCCACTTTCACTGCCAGGCCCAAAAGCTCATCCCCATTCTCCGAAGCCTTGTGCCGCAGCTTTCGAATCTCCCCGACCTGAGCCGTCTGAGTCGCTACCAGCTTGTCCAGCGACGCCTTAAACGGCTCCAAAATCTCGGTTTTGAGCTCCTTGAAGGAGCGCTGAAGCAGCTCCTGCTGCTCCCGTGCCCACTGCTGCCGCTTCCCTGCCTACCGCCATCTTGCTTTTTCTGCCTCTCGCCTTTCTCTCTGGTAATACCGACTTCTGGACCGCTCCACTGCGAGTCCAGTCCATCCACCAGCCGCTGGGCACACTGGCTGTGTTTCCCCCCAGGGAAAAGTCGAAACAGCGCCGTTGCGGGCTCTTAAAAGATCCCGAAGGTCCAAAAAAAGCGGGAGCTGCCGAACGTGCGGCTTAGCTCCGCACTGCCGCCACTGGAAGTCGTAAACTCAATATATTTTGATATGAGACCTTTTGGGAGATTCGGAGAGTGTGAAAGGTGCTGGACATGAAAATCAATTTCTCTCGGATACCTCGAAAGTGGGATCAGTTTGGGCCGTGCCTTCAGCTGCCTGGGCTCTGGAATTCCCTTCCTAAACCTCTCTCTCCTACTTTAAGATGCTGCCTAAAACCTGTTACTAATCAATTGCTGCAATCCCTCCTCATGGGAGAGACCTTTTCCTGTTTGACCATCTCTTTGTGACCCCACCTTGGGCTGTCCCCACCCTAATGGCACCATCTTTGTTTCTGTATCTCCCCTTCCTGTATCTGCCCCGGGTGTTTAAGCTTTAATACCCTGAATGCCAAAAATCTCTCAACATTTCCAGTTCTTAACTGTTTCATTGATCTCCAAATTCAGCTGCTGCTGTGTTTGGGATGTGGAGGGAGGGAGAGAATTCTGGATTCCCACTCCCCTCTGTGTGACGTGCTGATGAATGGACATGGATTGAACTTTATCATCCTGCCCCCTTTGTCCTGAATTCGGGTCTCCCCAACCCTGACCCCCCCCCCCCCCCCCCCCCCCCCCCACATCACCAGACACAATAGTGGGCGAGATTCTGCATTAGCTAACTCCAAAATCACACTATTGGACGGAGAATTAGGCTCTGACAACAAAATCGCAGCAGGCGCCGATTTGATGCCAATTCTCCGTCAGCTCAACAGCGTCATCAATGTGGTCCAGGACGCACACCGTAAACACCCTTTGCAAGTCATTAGTGGGCCCAACCCGGTATTCTCCGGGGCCTCCGTGTTTCTCCACCTCCCCTGGGGGAGATCCCGATGGCGCGGTTCACTTGTGCTTTTAAAAATCGTGAAACCGGCGCCGTGGCTGATTGAGGAGCGAGTGGAGCAAGGAGACGGAGAGGAGCGACTGCGGGCTGCCGGGCCAGACACCTGCCAGGCCTGGGGGGGGGAGAGGGCGTGACGGGGGAACAGGCTGAGTGCCTGGGGTGAGGCCCCCCTGGGACTGGGGAGGTGTCCAGGGACGGACCGCCATTACCGTGGCCATCTTGCTGCGCACCGACCTTGGCCCCTGGTCCTGCAGAGTGACACCGGCAACATGGATCCCCCATCCCCGCCATATCATCCCCCCCGGCCACCATTCGCTGGTGACCCACCCAGGGCACCTATGGGGGGCCACGGGGCAAACACCTAGCGTGGGCTGTGCCAGTAGACGGTCCCTGTGTATCAGGCACAGATTCCAGGCCAGAGGCCTCCACGTTGCCGGCCACCAACAGGACCAGGGCTGTGGGTTTGGGACGTTGCGGGGGGAGGGGGAAGAGAGACATTGCGGGGTCAGAGCCCGCAGTGTCAACCAGGGACACCATTTAGCCCGGTGAACCTGGTTGGACACGGAGGTACACACAAGTAACATGTTGACCTTTCACCATCTGCAGAAAATGGATATGAGAATTCAACCAGCAATGGTGGCCTTTCTGCTGGTCGCTGCAGCCCTGGGGGATGCCCAGCTGGACGAGCGGGAGCTGCTCAAGGAGGTGGACGAAGCTGCAGCAGCAGAGAAGGCAGCAGCGGAGTGGGCAGCAGCAGAACAGGCAGCAGCGGAGCGGGCAGCAGCAGAGCGGGCAGCAGCAGAGTGGGCAGCAGCAGAGTGAGCAGCAGCTGAACGGGCAGCAGCAAAAGAGGCAGCAGCGGAGCGGGCAGCAGCAGAGTGGGCAGCAGCAGAACAGGAAGCAGCGGAGCGGGCAGCAGCAGAGCGGGCAGCAGCAGAGCGGGCAGCAGCACAGCGGGCAGCAGCAGAGCGGGCAGCAGCAGAGTGGGCAGCAGCAGAGCGGGCAGTAGCAGAGCAGGCAGCAGCAGAGCAGGCAGCAGCAGAGCGGGCAGCAGCAGAGCAGGCAGCAGCAGAGCAGGCAGCAGCACAGCGGGCAGCAGCAGAGCGGGCAGTAGCAGAGCAGGCAGCAGCAGAGCGGGCAGCAGCAGAGCGGGCAGCAGCAGAGCAGGCAGCAGCACAGCGGGCAGCAGCAGAGCGGGCAGTAGCAGAGCAGGCAGCAGCAGAGCGGGCAGCAGCAGAGCGGGCAGTAGCGGAGCAGGCAGCAGCAGAGCGGGCAGCAGCAGAGCAGGCAGCAGCAGAGCGGGCAGCAGCAGAGCGGGCAGTAGCAGAGCGGGCAGCAGCACAGCGGGCAGCAGCAGAGTGGGCAGCAGCAGAGGGGGCAGCAGCAGAGCAGGCAGCAGCAGAGCGGGCAACAGCAGAGCAGGCAGCAGCGGAGCGGCCAGCAGCAGAGCGGGCAGCAGCGGAGTGGGCAGCAGCAGAGGGGGCAGCAGCAGAGCAGGCAGCAGCAGAGCGGGCAACAGCAGAGCAGGCAGCAGCGGAGCGGCCAGCAGCAGAGCGGGCAGCAGCAGAGCAGGCAGCAGCGGAGCGGGCAGCAGAGCGGGCAGCAGCATAGTGGGCAGCAGCAGAATGGGCAGAAGCAGAGGGGGCAGCAGCACAGCATGCTGCAGAGGGACAGGTGGCAGCCGCCCAGGTTGGAGAGCCAGCAGCCCAACAGGCCGAGGAGGAGGAGGTGCCACACGATCACAGTGTACCGACACTGCCCGTATTCGAGGACCTGCCGGACCGGGCATGCCATCGTACCGACACTGTCGGTATTCGAGGACCTGCCGGACCGGGCATGCCGTCGTACCGACACTGCCTGTATTTGAGGACCTGCCGGACCGGGCATGCCGTTGAAGTCTGTGGTTCAGCAGGGAGGCAGTGTGACAAATCTGCCAGATCATGGCACACCTGGCACCATGGGGGTATGGGGGAGGACACCTGCTCCCGGTGTCCGTCAAGGTGACGGTTGCCCTGAACCGTTACGAGATGTGGTCCTTCCAGCCGTGGGGACCTGTCTGGAATCTCACAGACCTCGGTGCACAGGTGCGTCCGCGCAGTCACAGAGGCCATATTTTCCCAGGAGGCTCAATACATCCATTTCAATGTGGACTGAGTCCACCAGAATGCCCGGCCAGTGGGGTTCGCTGGCATCAATGGGATGTCTCGGGTCCAGCGGGCGATCAACAGGGTGCATGTCCCTCTACGAGCACCTGCGGATGACAGGCCGCTCTGAACAAACCGAATGGGGTAGCACTCAATGAACGTGCAGCTGAGATGTGACCATCAGCTGTGCGTCATACCCGTCTGGGCCCGATACCCGGGCAGTGTGCACAATACCTTCACCCTGGCCCACTCGGTGATTCCTGACAACGATAACCATGCAGCGACCAAGAGCGTGATCGAGCAGTGCTTCCGCCTACTGAAGATGCAGTTCAAGTGCCTGGACCGCTCTGGAGGGGCTTTCCAGTATGATGCTGAGAGGGTCGTCGGCATCAGGACGAACTCCAGTCTCGACCGACGAGGAGGATGTTGGGGAGGGCAGAAAATGGGGGCCCAAGCAAGCAGGAGAGGCCGCATGACGTGTGCACCAGAGCCAATGCACACAGGATGCTCTGATCACCTCCAGGTTCACCAACTGGGGGGGAATGGAGGGGGGCAACTGGCCAGGGGCATGGACACTGCATCCCACTCCCACCCCCCCGCCTGTAACTCCCTCTGTGATACACACCTGCTGCACTACGGGGTGAGAGCCCTGGGTTGGCAGTGACAGCGGGTCTGGTCCATGGGATAGAGGATGATGACAGCCTGTTCTGCGATGGGCTCCATACTCTGCATCGTATGACAATGTCTAACTCCTGCCCACAGTAGCAACTTCCACCTCGGTGATCCCTGCAATCGAGCTGGCCTGTCCATAAGATGGTCCCGTCGAATCCCTGGGGTAGCGGTAGTGGGGAAAGTTGTGGGTAGTAGGGGTGGAGAGCCTGGGCCACCACAGGGTCCGGCCAATCCCCCCCCCCCCCCCCCCCCCCCCCCCCGCTCGAGACAGATGTGATGGAAAATCAGTCATCCTCCGACCCGGGGTCTCCTGCGTCTTGGGTCGAGGGCTGGTGCCGAGCTGCTCTCAGTGTCACTGCTCGGCTCACAGGGGCCTGGCTTTGGCACAGGTTGGGAGCGGGGGATGCCAGATGGACCCAGCTCCAGCAGGTCCTGCAAGACACAAGAAAAGACGCATGATTAGACCGCGGCCAGGGAGGACATGTGGGTGGGGGGTGGGAGTAAGGGTAGCATAGGGTTGAGGGTGGCATTGGGTTGAGGGTGGCATGGGGTTGAGGGTAGTGGTGGTGGGGTTTGGCACACGTGTCAGGGGGAACCACAACTAAGTGGGGTCTCTTTTCCTTGCCCACAGCCGAGCTCCACCTCAGCAACCTCCCATTCCTCCAGGCCACCAACCACGTCCAGGGCCCTGTGCTCACTCACGGTGAGGAGCCGCAGGTCTGGCGGTCTCCCTCCTGCCTTCTTCCGCTCTTCCACATGGCGCTGGTGCTAGCCCCTTCGTAGTAGTAGAATCAGTCCGGGTGCTGCGCCGGTTTTTGTCCTAAAAGAGCACAAATTCTTTTGTTTTGTTTTACAAATTTAGAGTGCCCAATTATTATTTCTTTCCAATTAAGGGGCAACTTAGCATCGCAAATCCACCTAACCTGCACATCTTTGGGTTGTGGGTGTGAAACCTACGCAAACATAGGGAGAATGTGCAAACTCCTTACAGACTGTGCCCCGGGGCTGGGATCGAACATGGGTCCTCAGCACTGTAGGCATCAGTGCAAACCACTGCGCCAACGTGTCGCCCAGGTCAACGAATTCTGTGTTGGCATCAACACTTAGTCTCAGAAACAGAGAAGTCTGCCCATGAAATCCAAAGGAAGTCTCTGACAATATAATAATATTGACAGTATTCATACAGCCTGAGTGGGTAATTCCTCCCCTCATCGCTGCACTGAGGCTGAAAGGTATGAGACAGCGACCCTCCTCCATTGCAGCTGCCCCGAGCTTTAGTGTGTCCCTCAGCACGTAGACCCGGGCTTTGGAATGTACCAGTCTGCAAAACTCAGTCAGAGGCAACTCTTTTCACTGGAAGATCGACAAGTTTCGGGCAGACCAAAGAACATCTTTCACTGAGTTGACCATCTTCCAGCAGCAGGTGATCTTTGTCTCAATATACGTCCTAGGGAACAGCCCATAGAGCACAGAATCCTGCATCTTGGAGCAGCTCGGGGTGAACCTCAACAAAAAAAAACACCTCATCACTCTCTCTCCATACCTTTCTTTGCAAAGGCACATTCGACTGGAGGTGGACAGCAGTCTGTCCTCCATCACAGACTCCTCCAGGGCAACGTGCGGATGGGGTGAGTCTCCGGGGAACATGCCTCAAAACACTCACTTTAAAAAAAACATTTTTTCTGCACTTGCACCAATTTGGAAAGTATTATATGTCCCTTGCGTCGATATGGCAAACTCAGACTTTTTGCTCACCCCAGCCAATTAAAATGCATATAAAATAGCAAGGTAGGTGTCCATCAGTTAAAAACTGATTGATTTGTGCTGACTGGTGGCAGGTTGCAGGAAGGCTCCTCAGGGGTTAGTTACACAGTTGACGGGCCCGCGGTGGCTGACGGGAAGGTTGGGAGGGGTTTAACTGGCCACCGTCCCACTCTGCAGGATTTACAGGTGCGCCCCTCCAATCCGAGCCGCTCCTTCAGATTCCAAACCCAACCGCCGCCGGGTGCGCGCGGCCGGACTGATGCCCTCGTCACCATCTCCCTCCCCCCAGCCCCCGGGCCCCGTGGCGCCCCGCGCAGGCGCACCGCCTCCAGTCCCAGCCCTCAGTTTGGAAACCCCAGCGCCGCCGCGCGCGGCGGGACTGCAGCTCCCGTCAGCCCCCGCGCAGGCTCACCCCTCCCGATCCCAGCCGCTGCCTCAGATTCAAAAACCCAACCGCCGCCGCGCGCGGCTCCCGTTTCCCCCCCCCCCCCTTTCCCCGCGCGGGCCTCCCACTGCGCAGGCGCACTGCCCCTGCTGCCTCCTGGGTAATGTAGTTCGGAGCCATTTGAAAGTTGGGATCTGGGCTGGTGACCAATGTTGGTCAGTGAAGCCATTGGGAGATGCAGCAACGGCGGCTGCTGCCAGGTAGGATGTCAGCTAGCAGAGTTTAGCATGGAGCTGGAGTTGATAAAGGCTTGTACAATGAGAGGCCAGTCAGGTGATTGGGAGAATAATCCAGTTTGAAGATAATGATGATGTGGAGATGGTGGCGTTGGGACTGGGCTGGGGCAGAGTGAGAAATCTTCACCAAATACAACAGGTACCATAATATACAGGCCAGTATATCATGGTGCAGACACACAGACTGACTGACACACAGTCAGACCAATCCACACACACCGCAGCCAATCACCAGTTAGAGCAACACTCACTATAAAGACAGAGGGCATCAGTTTTCCCTCTCATTCGGGATGCAGCCTCTCAGAAGGACAGAGCTGACAGCTTACAGCACCGATCCTCACCATGTGCTGAGTGCATAGACTGGTCAGGACAGGCATAGGTCTTTAGTTTAATCTAACATCGTGTTAACCCGACTTCTGGTTGCGGTGTTGACGTGTTGAGCCGCACATTTGGGAGCTCCCGATTTTAACGGACTTTTGGGCTCTTTTTCGAGCCCTCTGCAAGCGGGATGCGTTCCGAGAGTGAAGAGGGTCTTTCTGGAGCGAGGTAGAGATAGGGGGGGGGCTGGGGCTGGGGCTGCCCAAACTTTCGAGTTATTATTGGGCGGCCAATGTGTCAATGGTGCGTAAATGGGTGATGGAGGGGGTGGGGGGGGGGGGGGGGTGCGTGGAAAAGGATGGAGAGGGTGTCCTGTGGGGGCACGAGCCTGGGGGCCCTGGCAACGGCGCCGTTGCCGCTCCCTCCCACGAGGTATACCACTAGCCCGGTGGTGGCGGCGGCGACCCTAAAAATATGGGGGCAGTGGAGGTGGCACAGGGGGGAAGTGAAGGGCTCGGTGGAGGCTCCATTAAGGGGGAATCATCGGTTCGTCCCGGGTAACATCGACAGGGGATTTAGGGGGTGGGACAGGGTGGGCATTAGGAAGTTGGGGGACTTGTTTATGGGCGGGAGGTTTGCGAGCCTGGGGGAATTCCAGGGAACACGTTCAGGTACTTGCAGGTAAAGGCGTTTGCTAGGCGGCAGGTGGAGGGATTTCCTTTGGTGCCCTCGCAGGGGGCAAGGGACAGGCTGCTTTCGGGAGTGTGGTTCAGGGATGGGAAGGTGTCTGACATTTATAAGGTAATGCAGGAGGGGGAGGAGGCGTCAGTGGAGGAGCTGAAGGCTAAATGGGAGGGGGAATTAGGGGAGCAGATTGAGGACGGGACTTGGGCGGATGCCTTGGAGAGGGTTAACTCTTCCTCTTCATGTGCGAGGCTTAGTCTCATTCAATTCAAGGTGCTGCACCGGGCCCACATGTCCGGATCTAGGATGAGTAGGTTCTTTGGGGCGAAGACAGGTGTGTCAGGTGTTTGGGGAGTCCAGAGAACCATGCCCATATGTTCTGGGCATGCCCGGCACTGGAGTAGTTCTGGAAGGGGGTAGCGAGGACGGTGTCGAGGGTGGTGGGATCCAGGGTCAAGCCAGGCTGGGGACCTGCGATATTTGGGGTTAGGGTGGAGCCGGGAGTGCAGGAGGCAAAAGAGGCCGGTGTTTTGGCCTTTGCGTCCTTAGTAGCCCGGCGGCGGATCTTGCTGCAGTGGAAGGATACGAGGCCCCCAAGTGTGGAGACCTGGATCAGTGACATGGCAGGGTTCATCAAACTGGAAAGGGTCAAATTCGCCCTGAGAGGATCAGTACAAGGGTTCTATAAACGGTGGCAGCCTTTCTTGGACTTTCTGGCTCAGAGATAGGGAAATGGGTCAATAGCAGCAGCAACCCGGGGGGGGGGGGGGGGGGGAGGGGGGTGTTATCTACTTGTTCTACGGTTATCCAATTTAATATGTTGTTAATTTAATTTGTTGTTAATTTATTCTGTTGGTCATTGGGGTTAGTGGGGTGGGGAGGGTTCGGTGTACGAGCTGTTACGGTTCTGGGGTGTTATGACTGTTATTGTTAGAGACCGTGGCTATTTTCATTACTGTTTGTTGTTGTATAAATACAACATTTTTCAATAAAAATTATTTTTTTTAAAAACCATTGTGTTAACCCACAGTGAAACTATGTTCAACAGTTTCTAGTTTAATCAAAGTTGTGGCCTGTATGTGTTCCACGGATCCAGAGTACCCAACACATCAGGGTACCAGTAAGTGATGTTTGAACTTTTTAGACCTACCTGCAAGTGATCTGCCTTCCACCAGCAATCAGCCATCCTGCAAAATGGACAGCGTCCGCCCCCCCCCCCCCCCCCCCCCGCCGCTGCTCCGCATCACCGGTAACCTCGGGGCCAACTGGAAGATCTTCAAACAACACTTCCAGCTCTACCTTGGAGGCACAGACCTGGAAGCTGCTTCAGACACCAGGAAGATCGCTCCCTTCCTCTCCACGCCCGGAGACCACGCCATCCACATCTTCAACTCTCTCACCTTTGCTGATGGTGAAGACAAATCAAAATTCAAGACGGTCCTCCTCAAGTTTGACAGTCACTGCGACATCGAGGTGAATGAAAGTTTCGAGCGCTATGTCTTCCAGTAGCGTTTGCAGGGTAAGGATGAGCCTTTCCAGTCCTTTCTCACCCACCTCCGAATCCTTGCGCAGTCCTGTAATTACGGGTCCACCTCCAACTCCATGATACGCGACCAGATCATTTTCGGTGTTCAGTCTGACCCCCTTCGCCAGCAGCTCCTCAGGGTAAAGCAGCTCACCCTAGCGATTGCCATCTAGACCTGCGTGCCACATGAACATGCCACGAGTCGGTATTCCCACATCCAAGCGGCTGAAACGGCGCGGCAAGGTCCCCATGAGGCAGAACGGGTCCAAGTGATCAAGCAACTCCAGGGCCTCAGACTGGATGAGGGCGGCCATTTTGTGCGCTTTTCGCGGACTCCCGCGCTTGTCCGCACCGATGGAGGGGACGGCAACCTCGACGAACGTACCGCGCAGGCGCGCACCATGTACGACCGCACTGTGCATGCACGGTGGCACAGCGAGCGTACTGACGCTACAACGTGCAGCAACTGTGGCTCCGCCCATTTAAAGCGGCAATGTCCTGCCAAATCCCGACGATGGCTGCAATATGGCAAACCTGGCCACTCTGTTGCTTTATGCAGATCAGCTCAGCCTGCCAACTCTCATCGCTCCAGCCAGCCTCACAGGGATGTCCGAGCCATTCAACCCACGGACACCGACCCCGATTTGGACCTGCTACCTAATATTGACACCGAGGACCTGAAGGCACTTTTTCGAGTCGGTATCATTACAAAAAACGGGTTGTCCCCGTAGGAAAGAATCCAGCCTCTACCGGTATACAGCATCGATCTAGACGATGAGTGATGTGCCACCCTTACGGTCACTAGCTTTAGGAGCACTGCTCCTTCCTAACCTGATGAAGGAGCTGTGCTCCAAAAGCTAGTGATTGGAAACAAACCTGTTGGAATTTAACCTGGTGTTGTAAGACTTTTTGTTAATAATGGCGGCCAAGTTACACGCAGCGGTCACCATCTTTGTGAGGAGCAAAGAACAAAATGAATTTCAAAACACGGCCGGCCTACGCATAAGCATCACGCCACCCGGATCCACACACTGAGCATGCGCCCCCCCCTCCGGCCACTGGGATTCCCGCTCTGCACATGTGACACTTCCTGCTCAAAGCGGCAGTTTATAGCGTGAGGGATGTGGAGGGTTAATTCTGAATTAAGTGGGAGGGGCATTGGGACAGGGAAGGGGGAGGGGGAATGCGGAGGGATGAGGAGGGTAATTGGGAGGAAGTGAGTGGGAATGGTAATGGTAATTGGGATGGAAGTGAGTGGAGAATAGGGAGGGATGAGAGGGAGGGGTAATGAGGAAGGGTTAAGGGGATGGGAGGGAGACCTGGGAAGGGTTAATAAGAGTAAGTGGAAACAGAGAGGGGTTTGAAGGAGTGATAGTGAAATAAAGTGACAGAGAGATAATCAAGAGGGATAGAGGAGGAGAAATAAGAAACACGGGAGAATAAATAGGCCAGTGAAGTTTAATAGGGGAGGATTAGAGGAGAAATTTAGGAGAAATTTAATAAACCTGCTATTAATTATGTCCGACATGAATAGGAGAAATGAACAGAAACTGTTTTTGGTGCCAACCAAACAACACTGATTTAGCATAATTGGCAAAAAGAACTCGGGGAGGAACTGAGCAACATTTTCACACAGAACGGCTGTAATGGGCACTGGAAGCAGTTTCAGTATTTGTAGAGGAATCATTTTCTGGGCTATGGGATGTGTGGGACAAAGTTGGCAACTCTTTCAAAGCACAATGGGCTGAATGGCTCCTCCTCTGTTGTCAGATTCATGATTGCTCAATCACCACATTTATCAACGTGAGCACCGAATGGGAATTTCCCATGTAAACAGGTAACGCTGTAATTACTGGCTGTGACCACCACATTTATCAATGTGAGCACCGAATGGGAATTTCCCATGTAAACAGGTAACGCTGTAATTACTGGCTGTGACCACCACATTTATCAATGTGAGCACCGAATGGGAATTTCCCATGTAAACAGGTAACGCTGTAATTACTGGCTGTGACCAACAGGCAGCATCATATCCTCAGTATGTCCTAACCACTGCATCCTCAGCATTTACTGGTATCGAAAACACTTCTGGGGGTGAGCAAAAATGACATGATTAACACCAACATGTTCCGGGGAATTCTTTCCAGGTTTCTGGCTCGGAACTAGGAGTTGGGATGAGTTCACACCAGGTGAGCAGAAACCTCCCCCAATATGCTACTTTTTGATGCTGTTTCGAGGCACAGGTATTATGCTTGAGTCCTGCTGTGTACATTTCCAACACTTTCCCTACATTGAAACAGTAATCACACACTGAAGGACAGACACCGCCTCATCTAATAACTCAGCCAAGAGCGAAACCACCGACAATCCATCTTTTCACGTGAAGTGTAGCCGACACTTCAGCACTCCCTCAGTATTGACCCTCTGACAGTGCGGCACTCCCTCAGTACTGAAACTCTGACAGTGTAGCACTGTGGTGAATGAGAATTCACACGGTATTATAATCTGTATATATATGCATCAATATTGTAAGTGCAGTTGCACTACCTGACCACCAGGGGGAGTAGCTCTGGGAGTACTCGAGAGTTTGTACTGGGCTCCTCCCTTGGCTCCGCCCAGGACCTGTTTGGGGCAGCAGGGTAGCATGATGGTTAGCATAAATGCTTCACAGCTCCAGCGTCCCAGGTTCGATTCCCGGCTGGGTCACTGTCTGTGTGGAGTCTGCACGTCCTCCCCCTGTGTGCGTGGGTTTCCTCCGGATGATCTGGTTTCCTCCCACAGTCCAAAGATGTGCGGGTTAGGTGGATTGGCCATTTTAAATTGCCCGTAGTGTCCTACAAAAAGTAAGGTTAAGGGGGGGTTGTTGGGTTACGGGTATAGGGTGGATACGTGGGTTTGAGTAGGGTGATCATGGCTCGGCACAACATTGAGGGCCGAAGGGCCTGTTCTGTGCTGTACTGTTCTATGTATTGTTCTATGTTCTATGACTCCTCCCCCTTGTGCTGCTGTATAAAGATCCGTGCCACAGCGTCAGCCAGCCAGTTCACCGAAAGTTCAACGGCTAACAGGCTGGCTCTGTTGTAAGTATATTAAAACCGCTATTCTAATCCTACAAGCACGTGTCCGTAGAATTGTTGACTCCAACAAGCACTTCCTCATTACTGACCCTCTGACACTGCAGCACTCCCTCAGTACTGACCCTCTGACTGTGCAGCAATCCCTCAGTACTGATCCTCTGACAGTGCAGCACTCCCTCAGTACTGACCCTCTGACAGTGCAGCACTCCCTCAGTACTGACCATCTGACAGTGCAGCATTCCCTCAGTACTGACCCTCTGACAGTGCGGCACTCCCTCAGTACTGACCCTCTGACAGTGCGGCACTCCCTCAGTACTGACCCTCTGACAGTGCAGCACTCCCTCAGTACTGACCCTCTAACAGTGCAGCACTCCTTCAGTACTGACTCTCTGACAGTGCAGCACTCCCTATTCACTGACCCTCTGACAGTGCGGCACTCCCTCAGTACTGACCCTCCGACAGTGCAGCACTCCTTCAGTACTGACTCTCTGACAGTGCAGCACTCCCTATTCACTGACCCTCTGACAGTGCGGCACTCCCTCAGTACTGACCCTCTGACAGTGCAGCACTCCCTCAGTACTGACCCTCTGACAGTGCAGCACTCCGTCAGGCTGACCCTCTGACAGTGCAGCACTCCCTCAGTACTGACCCTCTGACAGTGCAACACTCCCTCAGTACTGACCCTCTGACAGTGCAACACTCCCTCATGTTACGACAACCTGGGTGGGTGCACGATAATGTCCAGCCCTATAGACCCCATGCAGAAGTGTGAATTAAACAATCATTTGGGTAAAGCTCCTATACAACGCTCCCATGGCGAGCGTACGGACCAACAATACCAACTCCCAATACTTCCAGCTGCACAGGGGCACCAGACAAGGATGCCCACTGTCCCCGCTGCTGTTCGCACTAGCAATCGAATCGCTAGTAATCGCGCTCAGGGCAGCAAAAAGTTGGAGGGGGATCCGAAGGGGAGGTTGAGAGCACAGAGTCTCACTCTGTGCAGATGACCTGCTCCTCTACATTTCGGACCCACAGAGCAGCTTGGACGGGATCATTGTGCTCCTGAAAGAGTTTGGAGCCTTCTCGGGCTACAAACTCAACGTGAGCAAAAGCAAGATCTTCCCAGTACACCCGCAAGAGGGGGGGGGGGGGGGGGGGGGGGGGGCTGGGGGCAGCACTAACGGGACTGCCGTTTAAACAAGCCCGACACAAATTCCGCTACCTGTAGATCCAAATAGCCCATGACTGGAAAGGGATCTACAAATGGAACTTCACCAGTCTGACGGAAGAAGTAAAAAAGGACCTGCAAAGTTGGAACACACTCCCACTCTCCCTCGCGGGGAGAGTCCAGACGATCAAAATGAACGTACTGCCCATGTTCCTCTTCCTGTTTAGATCCATTCCGATCTACATCCCCAAGGCCTTTTTCAAAGCGCTGGACAAACTAATCATGGCGTTCGTATGGAGGGGGTGGGGGGGGGGGGGGGGGGGGGGGGGGGCGGTGGGGGAGGGGGGGGGGGGTAAAAATGCTAGGATCCCAAAGAAGGTCCTACAAAAAACAAAATCCGGGGGGGGCTAGCCCTCCCAAACCTGCAATTCTACCACTGGACGGCAAGTAAGGGGATGGATCCAGGAGCCAGAAGCCGAGTGGGTGTGTGTGGAGGAGGCCTCCTGCATGGGGACCTCCCTCCGGGCCCTCGCCATGGCAGCACTCCCATCCCCACCCAAAAAACACTCCAGCAGCCCGGTGGTGATAGCCGCCCTCCAATCCTGGAACAAACTGCGGCAGTAATTTGGCCTGACCAAAATGTCGGACAAGGCTCCCATCTGCAACAACAATAGGTTCACACCAGCACTGACTGACGCCACCTTCAAAAGGTGGAGGCAGGACGGGGGGGACACTGACAGTCAGGGACCTATACACGGACGGCAGGATCGCAACACTGGACGAACTGACAGAGAAATTTCAGCTAGCCAGGGGGAAAGAGCTACGGTATCTGCAGCTGAAAAACTTCTTACGAAAGGAGACAAGGACGTACCCACAACCGCCACGACAGACACTACTGGAAGACCTACTGGACGCAAGTATCCTAGATAAAGGGAACTGTAGTGACATGTATGACCGACTGACATAAAGGGCCGACACCGTACTGGACGCAACACGAAAGAAATGGGAGAAGGACCTGGGGATTGAGATAGGATGGGGACTCTGGAGCGAAGCACTGCATACGGTCAACTCCACCTCCACGTGCGCAGGGCTCAGCCTGACGCAGCTAAAAATGGTACATAGAGCCCATCTAACAAAAACCCGTATGAGTAGATTCTTCCCGGAGGTGGAGGACAGATGTGAACGGTGCCAAGGAGGTCGGCCAACCACGCCCACATGTTCTGGTCTTGCCCCAGACTTGTGGGGTACTGGACTCCCATCTTCGAGGCAATGTCCAAAGTGGTGGGGGTGAGGGTGGAGCCATGCTCGATAGTGACGGTCTTTGGGGTTTCAGACCAGCCAGATCTATTCCTGGGAAGGAGGGCGGACGCCCTTGTCTTCGCCTCCCTGATTGCCCGCCATAGAATCCTGTTCGGCTGGCGGTCAGCAGCACCAGCCAGAGCTGCAGACTGGCTGTCCGACCTCTCGGAATCTCTCCAAATGGAGAAAATCAAATTCTCCATTCGAGGTTCAGACGACGGCTTCCACAGAACGTGGGAGCCATTCACCCGACTGTTCCGGGACCTGTTTGTGGCCAACGTACAAGAGGAAGAATAGCCGGGTGGCCAAGAATCAGGGGAACTTAGTCAGGAATCAGGGGAGGGTAGCCAAGGCATGAAAGGGAGAGAGGGGGAGGCGGCTAAACCTGAAGAAAGAAAGGCGAACCGCAGGGAGGGGAGGGAGACACCTGTACCTGAGGAGGGAGGGGTGAACCGTGGAGGGAGGGGGGGACAGGAGAGGAGAACCAGCATGCTGGAGCGGGGGGCAGGGAAATGGGAGCCGTAAGGAGGGCACGGGGTGCTAAAACGTGCATGACATGTCCAGGAGCGGGGAACGAGGAGGTTGGGGATGGCGGACGGGAGGAGCAGTGGAGGCGAGCGGGGGACGGCAGCGAGAGCCGTCCGGGAGAGGCGGGCGACAGCGGCACGCAACCCGGCCAGGTGTCGCACACTGTGGTTATCTCCCCGGCACCCAAATGTATATTTGCCCCCCCCCCCCCAGTCTCTGCCACCCCCCCCCCCCCCCCCCCCCCCCCCCCCCCCCCCCGCAAACAGTCGCATACTTACTTGGTGTAAATAATTCTGGCAGATGCACAGAGCTGCCAACCAGAGTACCCCACCAGTTAGTCTATTGCATATTTTATTGTATTCTATGTTGGGGTGTGCCCTTCTCTTCTAAATATGTGTGTATATATATGTATAGATATATGTTTCTTATTCTGTGTACATAACGGTAATTATACCTTGTTCAAAAACCCAATAAAAACATTTATAAGAAAAAGAATCACAATGAAACTTGTACGTTATGATTTCGAACTTGTATACACACCAGGTATGGATCTTGTGGCAGCAGATACACTATCCCGTGCAACTGAAGAAAATACTAGGATGAATGACATGGTTCAGGTAGTAGAAGCTCAAGCTAATTTCTTGGAAGAGACTCTACCTGAATCAGATGAAAAAAAAATCAAGTTTTTATAACAAACTAAGAGAGATGAGACATTATAGCGTGTGATGTGTTATATGAGCGATGGTTGGCCTAAAGGAAATTGTTTTAATTATTGGAACATTTGAGCTGATCTGAGCATTAACAATGGATTCCTGCTTAGGCCAGATTGCATTGTGATTCCTCCTACGCTAAGGCAGGTGATCCTAACCAAGGTTCATGGAAGACACGTAGGAATTGAAAAGTGCAAAAGAAGAGCTCGACAGCCAGCCTCCGGGTCAGGTATTAATGCAGACATCACTAACCTTGTGGCAGAATGTGATTCATATCAACGCAACCAATCATAGCAACAAAAAGAAAAGCTGACGATGCATGATCGTGTAAAGACTCCATGGTCAAATGTTGGCACCCTGCCTAGGTTCAATGCCCCACGCTATCCTGTAACTGCATAACCTCAGCTAACCTGCACACATTTTGACAGTGGGAGTATTTCGAGGATGCAGATATGGGGAGAAAGTGCAAATTCCACACAATCAGTTATCCAAGGCCGGAATTAAACCGCAGTTCCTAGCGCTGTGAGACAGCAATGCTAATCAATGTGCCAGCGTGCATCCTACTTTCGCAGGGTCGGTGCAGACTTGATAGGCCGCATGGCCTCCTTCTGCACAGGAGGTATTCTATCATCTTCGCAGAGTATACTCAGTCAAATCTTCCCAGGATGTGGCGATGCCGGCGTTGGACTGGGGTGAGCACAGTAAGAAGTCTTACAACACCAGGTTAAAGTCCAACAGGTTTGTTTCAAACACTAGCTTTCGGAGCGCAGCTCCTTCCTCAGGTCCTGAGGACCTGATTTACCTGAGGAAGGAGCTGCGCTCCGAAAGCTAGTGTTTGAAACAAACCTGTTGGACTTTAACCTGGTGTTGTAAGACTTCTTACTGAGATCTTCCCAGAACATTGCATTTTCAAACAAATCTGTAATTCTATTAAACGTCAATGAGCAGAGAAAGAATATTCTCAATCGTTCCTAACAAGACTACTCCTTGTACTCAGGAATCAGACTAGTGGACCTGCTCTGAACCTACTCCATGAGAAATAGTTTCTGACGTAAGGAGACTAAAACTGCACACAGCAAACTCAGTGTTGTCTCGACAATCATCTGCTCAGTTGTAGCAACACTTCCCTACTTTCATACACCACACTGTTGCAATAAAGACCAGTCTTCAATTTACCGTAACAATGATTCACTGCACCTGCGTGCCAACATTTTAAGATTCATCTACATAGAGACCCACATCCTCTGTTTGAGTTCTGTCGCCCACCTGAATTGATATAATATGCTGCTTTGTAACCCTTCACGACAAAGTGTATTGTCTCAAATTTCACCATTTTACAGCCATCTGCCATAACTTTGCCCAATCACTTTCCCCGTCGAGACCCCTGTCCGGACTCTTTTTGTCCTCCTGACAAATTACATTCCTCTCGTTCTTGGAACCGTCGGCAATTTTAGCTCCAATGTATTCGCCCCTTCCATCAAAGTCATTAGCATAGTTTGTAACACAGTGAAGCCGCGGAATTAATCCCTGTAGCTCTCATTTTACAACTATTTGCCAAACTGAAAAGGGCCCAATTTTCACAAATCACAGCAACAACAAGATAATCTATTTACTGTTTGTTAACCGATCTGTATCCATTCCACTCACCTCAACACCATGAGTTCTGATCTTGTGTCGTCACCTGCTTTGCAACACATTATCAAGTTCATTTTTCACCAATTTCATCATTGAAGGGATCAACTTCACATAGCTGCTCGCTTCCTTTAAATGTACTCGTAGAACATCTGCCATTTGCTTTTTTGTGTCTATTCCTAGTTTGGTCTCATTCTAATTTCTCTCCATTGTAATTTGTCGTCCATCATTCGATTCTAAAAATTACCAATCTTCTGTCCGACCAATAATCTTTGCAGTTATCCGGATCTGTGTGGTGGGGCTGGCTCTGTGAGGGGGTGAGGGCCTCTTTCTTCCAAGATTTCTTATCCCTTCGGCGAGATGCCTCTAGCTAAGCGGCGCGCTTAGCGGTGGTTCGATAACGTGTCTGCAAAGTAGACATCCGTCATTTCTTCTGCATATCCGTTCTTTATGACGGTAATCTGTGGTCTCATGACTTTAATCATCATACGGGGGGAGGGAGGTGGGTGAATGGTTTAGTCTTCATGAATGGGGTGTAAATGCGGGACGGGCATCTACCTCCCATTCTCATTCTGACTTATCTTTCCCCTTTTTCTGAGGAGTAGGTCTGCTGAATGTAATGAAGGACTGGTTGTATGGTTAACCCTCAGAGGTTTTGAGGAATGACACATCAAAATTAGTACTGTCACAAATTGTTTAGGTTTATTTTTCATTTTGGGATTAAAGAATTGTTAATTGGATCCTGAAATGGTTCAGGCAGGTCTCTTATCCGAGAGGAAGACGTTATATTGTATTTATGGTGCCTCTGGGTGGATCGGAAATGGAGAACTGTTTCGGTGCACATCCAAAATCCTTCCCTCTATTCTCTCTGCTGATTGAGCAATGGCAGGAGCTACATAAAACTTTGGCTTTGGCTAATTCCTTTATTGGTGGAGACTTCAGTTGTCACCTTAACCTCTTGATGGACAAACCTCCAGTAACCAATCCCCACAACCCAACCCAACAGTCAGGAGCGCTAGCGTTGGCTTGTGAGCATGTGGGGTACTCAGATGTGTGGAGAGCACGACAATCTCAGGATAAAGAATTCACTTTTCTTTCTGCTCCCCATCAATATCACATTACAATTGATTATTTCTCCATGCCAAGAGCAAACCGGTACTCAATGGCCTCCTGCTCCATCGGCTAGACAGGGATTTCCGATCATGCCTGTTTTGTCATGCTTTTAGTTGAGCCCCCCACCCCTCACACCCTCCGGGCGAGGTTGTGAAGAATCAGCGATTCTCTGCTCAGGAATGATTTTTTTACCACATATTTTAAGATGAAATTTGACCTCCTCAGTCAATCCTGTCCCTGGTGTGAGTCCCTCTATCCTGTGGGAAACTTGTAAGCCTTGTGCTCGGGGGCGAGTCACTTCATATAAGGCCAAAAAGTGGAGAAAACTGCTGGAGGAGCAATGCCAGTTGATAGCAGAATTGGCCACAGCAGAGAGGGAGAATGGCAGGAGTCCGAACGGCTTGTTGAAGGAAATAAGTGGAGCTGCGCTGGACTCCTCGCTGATTCACCAGGATGTGAGCAGTTGAAAGTTTGCGGAACAGAAGTTACATGAATTTGGAATCAAACCGAGTAGATTCCTGGCCTTTTTGACTCACTCGGGCTACCCCCCCCCCCCCCCCCCCCCCTGTGCTGGATTCTAAGGGGAATAGACTGATCAATACTGAGGATATCAGCAACATTTTTATCCCAGTTTATCAAAACCAGGCCAGTCTGGGGATGCACTGACACTGAGTGAAAGCTTCTTCTCGTCTCTCAAGCTCCCAGCGATCTCCGAGGACCAAAGGCTGTTCCTCAATCCTGCTATTTCTAAAGGGGAAGTGGCTCTGTCATTGAAGGAGCTTCAATCTGGTCAGGCCCAAACCTGCTGCTTTTGGCGGTGAGTTTTACAGGAATTTGATGACTTGCTAGTGGACCCACTGATTGTCGGGTTTAGTCACTCATTTGAAGCAGGTCTGCTGCCGCACTCGCTCCGGGAAGTGAATATCCCTTATTCCTGAAGGCTGGAAGAATCCTGAATCGTTCGCCTCCTGTCGGCCAATTCACTCCTGAATGTGGATTTGAAGTTGTTGTCTGAAGTGTTAACGCGGAGCCTGGAAGGAGTTCTCCCGCTGACCATCAAGGTCGATCAGACTTGCTTCATAAAGGGTGGTCATTGGTGTGACAATATTGAGAGAATAATGAATGTTATTCAGGTCTTTCCTGGACGGGTGATGAAAGGGTTAATGATCTCCTTCGATACAGAGAAAGCTTTTGACCAGGGAGAGTGGAAGTATTCATTCTGTACACTGTCACAGTTTGTGTTGGGAGGGAAGTATGTGAAGTGGACAGGGGGACTTCATAAAAACCCTCTGGCGGCTGTGCTTCCGGTGGTTATGGGTCTGATAATTTGTGTCTCCAACGAGGGACTAGGCAGAGGGGGGCTGATATTCTCCGTTATTGTAGACCTCTGGTAGAGACAATTAGACAGGACCCTTTGGTTTCTAGGCTACAGAGTGAAGGGAAGCAGTATAACTGTGCTGTACGCAGACAACGTGTTGCTCTTTGGGAGTAAATCAGGCGTTTCTGCCCCCGCTACTAAGTGGTGGGTAGATTTAGCCTTTTCTCTGGCAGCAGTGGGTGGGCTCAGAGACCTCGCCCCTTTTCTAATTCTCCATTCAAGGGGTCCTTTTCTGGGTTTAACTATCTGAGTATAGTGCTTTCCCCCTTTAAAGATTTAGATGGGGCAAATCTCCCTCCGTTAATTGCGTCTATTGGGCTGCACCTCTCCGCTGGTCATCCGGGCCCATTTGGTGCTTCAGACAGAACAGCGTTGGTTAAGGTGAAAGTGCCGCCGGGGTTATTGTATCCTTTACCGATGCTGACAATCTTGCTTTCTGCAATGATCCTAAAGGAATTGAACGGAATTCCTTTATATGGAACAAGAAAAAACCTTGTTTAAAACGAGCCAAATTGCAGCGTCCCAGTTCAAAGAGGGGTTTGGGGGTGTTGAATATTGACATATATCACTTAGCTTCACATCTGAAGTTTATAAGAGATTGGGTCTGAGGGGACCCTTCCTCTATTTGGCTCGGCATTGAAGCAAGCCAGTCTTTCTGCTCCTTAAATGCTCTGTTGTTTATAGGGATATCATTGGCTGGGTCTGCCAAGTGTGAGAATCCTACACTTATCGACACGCTCAGAAAATGAAGGATAATCCTTCAGCTGGAAGGCAATTCAAAATTAACTTCGACCTTCTGTCCCATTCAGGATTACCCGCATTTCCTGCCAGGCTGATGGACCATAGATGCGATATTTGGAAAGTTAGAGCTATTTTTAGGCTCAGAGATATGTTCAGCGGATATGTCGTCAATGGAGCAGCTATAACAAACATTTGTGATGCAGAGATACTCCTTTTTAAAAATATCTCTAACTTAGTGACGCTATCCTTAAAAAGGAACTATGCATCTTGACGTTGCCATATCCCTGGTGGAAAGAAATCATGATTTCTGCAGAACCCAAGCAATGAATTAAAACATTTTATTACACTGTGTTCCAGATCCTGTGTGAGTCCATTAGAAACACTGCCGTGCTGGGAAAAAACTGCTTTACAGTCAGTATTCATGAGGAGACTTGGGGCATTATATGGGAGTATGACAATATCATTTCAGTCTGCATTAGAATGAAATAGATTCAGATTCAGATATTGCATCATCTGCATAACAAACCAAGCTTGAAACGGAGGTTCAATCTGCTATATCGTCGTTGTACCAAAAGTGCAAGGTAGTCGAGGGTGACTCCATGCAATCTGCGTGGTCCTGTATCTTAATTCAACCTTACTGGGTGGTAAACTCAAAGACTTTGACAAGGTATTCAGTCTGACCATAGACTTTGATCCTTTATTCCTAACTTTGAGACTCCTAGAGGGATGAATAATTTGACACTCTTAAAACTGCTTTTATAACATCCTACGTTCTGTGGCCCAGAAGAATATCCTTTGTTCATTGCTGAGCAATAATTATTCTTCAATTCAGAATTTGCATTGGAATATGATGCAATGTATCCCCATTAGATCCAAACTTGCACATTCGGTTCTAAATCGGATGCATTCTGAAAAGTTTGGGGCCCCTATCTCAGATCTATAGGCTCCGATATGTCTGACTTGCTCCGACAAAGTTTTCCATAAGTCATGTTGCACAGTCTGGAACTCACTATCCACCTTGGTGTACACCCTATTGAATATTTACATGACCTTAGCCTCCTCTTCCCTATTCTCTAGCTTATCCGCTCGTTGTTCTTTGTGATTGTGCAGTCGGAGACACCAAGACTAAAGTTAAAACTGAACCAATTGTGTTGCCATTTTCCTGTCATTTTCTGTACTCTTGTATACTGAAGCTCTTACACTGCACTATCAGTTTTGAGGGTTTGATATGCGAAAAATGGGTGAAAAATCAATAAAACTATATGTATATATAAAATGTATGCAGTGGCACAATAGCACAGTGGTAGCACAGTTGCTTCACAGCTCCAGGGTGCCAGATTCGATTCCCGGCTTGGGTCACTATTCTACACATTCTTCTCGTGTCTGCGTGGGTTTCCTTCGGATGCTCCGGTTTCCCCCCACAGTCCAAAGATGTGCAAGTTAGGTGGATTGGCGATGCTAAATTGTCCTGAGGTTAGGTGGTGGTTGCTGGGTTATGGGAATGGGGAGGAGGCGTAGCTGAAGTGGATGCTCTTTCCAAGATCCGTGCAGACTCGATGGGCTGAATGGCCTCTTTCTGGACTGTAAATTCTTTGATTCCATGATATCCCAAACCCTCAGTCTGTGTGATCCATTATAACAATAAACCGCAGCGATCTTGTCTGATGATTAACTCGGAATGTCCGTTTTTACACATTCAAAACCGGTTGGGCGCAGTGAACAAAGAACAAAGGAAATTACAGCACAGGAACAGGCCCTTCGGCTCTCCCAGCCTGCGCCGATCCAGATCCTTTATCTAAACCTGTCTCCTATTTTCCAAGGTCTACTTCCCTCTGTTCCCCCCCCCCCCCCGTTCATATATCTGTCTAGATGCCTCTTAAATGATGCTATCGTGCCCGCCTCTACCACCTCCGCTGGTAAAGCATTCCAGGCACCCACCACCATCTGCATAAAAAATGTTCCACGCACATCTCCCTTAAACTTTCCCCCTCTCACCTTGAAATCGTGACCCCTTGTAACTGACACCCCCACTCTTGGAAAAAGTTGTTGCTATCCACCCTGTCCATGCCTCTCATAATTCTGTAGACCTCAATCAGATCCCCCCTCAACCTCCGTCTTTCCAACGAAAACAATCCTAATCTACTCAACCTTTCTTCATAGCTAGTACCCTCCATACCAGACAACATCCTGGTGAACCTCCTCTGCACCCTCTCCAAAGCATCCACAACCTCCTTCATTCCAATGAAAACAGTCCGAGTCTATTCACCCTGCAGACCACGCAACATCCTGGGGAACCATCTCGGCACCCTCACCAAAGCCTCTACATCCTTCTAGTACTGTGGAGACCATTGTGCAATAATCCAAATATAGCCTTACCAAGGTTCTATACAACTGCAGCATGACCTGCAGGTTTTTATACTAGGTGCCCCGTCCAATGAAGGCAAGCATTCTGTATGCTTTCCTGGCTGCCTTGTCCACTTGTGTTGCCAATTTCAAAGATCTGTGGACCTGCGCACCCAGATCTCTCTGACTTTCCATATTCCTAAGAGTTTTATCATTTACGATATGTTGGACCTGTCAAAATACATTATCTCATATTTGTTCGATAGAATTCCACTATCTGCCCAAGTCTCCAACCTATCTATGTCCTGCTGCATCTTCTGACAGTCCTTAACACTATCTGCCACTCCACCAACCTTGGTGTCATCTGCCAATTTATTAATCAGACCAGGTACATTTTCCGCCAGATTGTTTATATGTACCACAAACAACAGAGGCCCCAGCACAGATCCATGTGGAACACCACTAGTCACAACCGTCCATTCAGAAAAACGTCCTTCGGCTGCTACTCTCTGCCTTTTGTGACCCAGCCAGTTTTGGTCCATCTTTCTATTCCCTTTTTGCAGAGTTCCAAAACAATCTCACCTTTATCTCAACGTTTTGCCTCCTCTCCCCTCTTATTTCTTATTACCACCGACATATCTTTCCTTCCCAGTTACAGCACATCAGAAAGCATACATAAGTTCTGGCACAGAAAGAGGCCATTTAGCCCAGCACAACTACACTGCTGGTTTGGGAATTATAGACTAACAGCCCACCAACAACCCGGTCCATAGCCATTTTCTGCCGGTTACAGCGCTTTAGCTGCAGATCCGGATACTGGTCGAATGAGCCGAGGGGATTCTGCCTCCACCATCAATTTCAGCAGCAAATTCCACACACCTACTACACCCTCTGTGTAAAAACCCCCTAATGTCCCCTCTAATTCGTCCACCAATTACCTTCATACTGTTACATCCCGATACCCTTTTCCCTCACCCCTTTCCCCTCCCACGGTAACTGACCGCTCTCTGCTCAAGGAAACTGGTTCTTCACGTCTACACTGTCTTGCCCCAATCAGAATAAATTGGACACTCCAATTTGGTCAGCCCTTAACCTCCTCTGTTCTCAGGGAAACAATCCAAGCCCATCTAAACATCTGAGCATTGACCTTCTCAAACCAGGTCCACTGTTGCAGGCCCCATCGTCTCCAGGCTGCACACGATACAGAGAAACAGGTGCTCCAGCAGGGCTATCCATACAGCAGGCCAGCCCATGGGAGGCAGAGGGAATGTTTTCAGGACACTCTCAAAGCCTCCTCATCCCCATTGACACCTGGGAATCCCTGACCCAAGGTACACAAAATAGAGGAAAACACATCTGGAGAGTAGTTGACCACCTCCGGCTTCAATGCCGAGAGCCAACTGAAATGAAGCTTCGACATCCAGCGGAATGCATGGCAACTGAGGCACCCTGTTCGATGCCCCTCCCCCGCAACCGACTATCGTCTTCCTCGTCTGTGACAGAGACTACAGGTCACACATTGGACTCATCAGTCACCGGAGAGTCCCTCTTTAATGTGGATGCAAATCACGGTGTAAATCTCGCCCTTTCATCCCCTCCCTGTAATAGTGTCAGGGCGGCTACAGTACTTACTCAGATAGACAATAACGCTCTCTTCACACTGGTTTCATCCAATCGTCATCCATTATCATATGTGTGGGGAATTGCATTCCTTACCTACTTGGGTGCTTGTTGGGCCTCGACCCGACTCTTTCAAGATTGCAACAGGACAGTACTATTAATTCGAAAGGAAAGCTTCCTGGGAATGGGAGGGGCGATTAATCGTTTCATAATTTGGGATCATAGGGGTTGGAAGTCTAATTAGTTCCTTCCCCTTGATGTTGGTGAGTTTACTTTAATGTGTCCATTTTCATACTGGATTAAAGGTGCATTGTATTTTCTGCAGGGGGACAGCTTTGCACTTTGTCAGGGGCACCGTATTACCTTTAATGTGGGGAGAGCTACATGGAGCCATCAGTAGGACTCTTTGGATGTTGGTGGGTCGGGGGGGGGGGGGGGGATTGGAATGCAGTGGAAACTTTCATGGTATCTTCACATTTCCATTTTCCCATGATGACAGAATGATGTTATTACAAAGATTTTATGAAAGGCTCAATGTTGCAAACATTAAAATAAATCATCATCACCCCAGCCCCATTCCAGCCAATCTCCTTGTCCTTCTCTGCCACCGCGGTGCCAACCAAAGCCTTTACAAAGGCTTTATGAATTGACAGCGTGTTTATATCCAGTGGAGATTTTGGTTGAGGAGCTGGAGAGCTGCCTGGGCAAGCTCACTGTGTAGCCTCCTCGCTCCCAGTACCTCCTTCCCCCGGATCAAACCTGGCCCTGCCTGTAACATTGGGAAGGATGACCCTGTGCTTCCTGAGACCACCACCCCTGCTGCGCCCAGTGTGTCACGACAGTGGGAGAAGAGGAGCCAAAAGATTAATTCCTCGTGTAAAACGGCTCCCAGATCCAAAACTTTCATTAAATCCACATCCAAGGGTGGAAGCCAATCAATGTCCTGTCACCGCGGTGGCAGAGAAGGACACAGAGATTGGCTGGGATGGGGCTGGGTGATGATGATTTATTTTAATGTTTGCAACATTGAGTTTGGGAACAAACAAGCGGATTGAGAGGGGAGGCCCCTTTGTGTCAGTTACAGTGCTGTTTCCCAACACTCACACCCCCAGTTTCATTAGGTGGACAGGGAATTGCTTCAATCCTTTGACCGAAAGAATGAGGCGCTTCCCTGCTAGAAAATAACGTTCAATGTCTTCACTCTGGGGACGGGAATGATCTTCTATGAAGAGGCATTGAGAACAATGATACTGGATAATCCGCAGATCAGACTTTTCATGCCTGTCTCATAGAATCCTGCACACAGTGGGCGGGGCTGGGGGCTGGGTAGCACTGTGATATTGGGACTGGACTCCTAATCCAGAGAGCCAGAGTTCAACTCTGTGCACCGGGAAGCGAATCCCACCATGGCGGATGGTGACATTTGACTTCAATTCAAAATATGGTTAACTCAGATATCCTGCCAACCTTGAAGAAGCTCAGTCCTTGAGTATGTTCAACTCTGCAGTCCACAGATTTTTGGACATTAAATGAATTAAGCTGGAAAAATGGATTTATTGTTATTGACTATCCCTTACAGAATTTTATAGAATGGCATGAAAGATTGAATGGACCGAATGGCGTACTCCTTCTTGGGATCTTTGCGCAGCCAGAAATATAGACAGTTCTGAGACCCACCTTCTGCTGTGAACTGCCGGCTTTGAACGGGGAACCTTATCTCTTCTGACCATTTCTGGAGAATATCCTGAACTCTTTATCAGTGTAAACATGTGGAACTGATGATTAGACGAAGGATTTGAGTCGAATTTGCTGCGGATATTTTGTTTTATTATTTCTTTTCGTCAACGGTGGTGTTGCCTCAGTTTGATTGTCATCTCATTTTGTACAGAATATATCCGTTGACTGGATTGTATTGGATAGACAGTCTGTATCGGGAGCAGGGATAAGGTGAATCCTCCAAGTAATATCAGCTACTGGGTCTTTCACACAGAGGGTGGGCAGCAGTTGAAGGGTCTGCACCAGGTGGTGTATCTGAACCATTTGGAGTGTCTCTGTCAGTTGGAGGTTTTTTCATGTATAGATTCTAGAGTCCCTCTCAATTTGAGTGATTGCAACTTTTGAAGTGACTGTATGACTCGAGAATTGTTTAAAGTGATGTTTTAATTTGAGGGTCTGCATCAGATTGATTTTTTGTCTATCTGTACTGTTGCATTATTTTCAGGAACTAGATTTGTTGAATTCTGTAGGGTGTGATGACAGATATCACACTTTATTAATTGAATTGAATATCCCCAGTTAACAAGGGCAGGTATAGCAGAGTTCAGTGGAACAGCTCTGGGAGAGACCTTCTAACATTTGGAATGTAATAGGTGAGTGGTCACTGCTGAGTGAATGACGTCCGTGAATTATATATTCTATCAATAAATGAGGGCGATCTATTATTCGGTGAGCTGTAGCGTTGTGACAGAATCGAGCTGTTAATGTTAATGTAAAATAACTTGATGTGTATTTTCCAGATTTTGCAGATCTCGGATTTAAACTTCTATATATGTGTATATATAATATATCAATGCACCGACTGAAGTCAATGACTTAATCTGTTTGTTCTCGTTAAAAACAAAACAAATCTAAGTGGAAGAATGTTGCAATCTAATATTCCCCAGCTGATCCCACAGGGTATAAATTTGGGATGAATCAGTTCAGAGAAAACTAGAGAGAGATTGTTCGGAACACGAAGGGATACATCACTACACATCAAAAATGCTGGAAACTTTTCTAATGATCGCTAAAATATTCTACGTGATTATTGCCATAATAGGTGTGCCTGGTAAGTGATTATAACCATTAATATTATGTAAATCTGTGTGAGAGTTGCCCTCTGCTTTTATTCTGTGAGTGGCAATGGATCATTCTGATCCAGTCAGCTGCTTAATGCAGAAACCGTTGTATCCTGTATTTAATCAAATAACTTGAATTGTCTCAACAATGTGCTTTTAACGAGAACAAACAGATTAAGACATTGACCAGTGGGTGCATTGATATATTTAATATATATATATATATAGAAGTTTAAGTCGGAAATCTGCAAAACTCTCACCAGGTTATTTTACCATTAACATGAACAGCTATATTCCGTCACAACGCTACAGCTCACCGAATAATACATCGCCCTCTTTTATTGATAGAATGATCTCTCCTCAACAAATAATAAATCTTCCTTAACAAATCACGATCTGTCTGAATAATCAATATGTCTAATTAAACATATGACGATCTCAGCCTTGAACATTCGAATGGCCCAGCCTCTACAAATCTGTGCGTTTAACAGTTCCACAGATTCACTACCCTCTGGGAGAAGAACATACTCCTCAGGTCTGTCTCGAATGGGTGATATCTGACTCTTGATTATGCCCTGTTGGCTTGGGCTCTCCAACAGTGAGAAACAAACTCTCAGTATTTATCCTCTCAAGCGCCCTGATTTCCTGTAGGTCTCAATAAGTTTGCATCTCATTCTTCTAAACTGCAATGTGTACAGACGCAATCTTCTCAGCTTTTTTCAGAAGGAAATCCCTACATACCCGAGAACAACCGAGTAAACCATCTCTGGACTGCCTCCAATACCAGGATATGTTTCCTTAGATAAGGGCAGCAAAACTGTTCATAGTGGTCCAGGTACTGTCTAATTCCATGAAGTATTACGAAGCAAAATAATAGATGAGATAAGTGGAGATAGCAGGAGAAGTTTGATTGTTTTCAATCAGAGGAAGAAGGGTATAAAGTTGTAAAAACATATGTTTGATGAAATTACGAGCATTTTCGAATTCAGCATAGGAAGGTCAAAAAACTGACATGGAAGGGCAGAATCGAAAAATATTTTTATTGAACAATTTCATTGATAACAAACAAAGTACACGATAGCAACATGAAAAAATGGATAGTTACAAAGTTCAGTATTACAAAGGAAACTACAGAAATTGAACACGTAGCAAAGCAATGTCAGAGTAACATAGCTTTGATGCACCCATGCTCCGGGTGTCGTTGTTTTTCTTTGTTGTAGTTTGGATTCCTCCCCCCCCCCCCCCCCCCCCCCGCTCATCACTCTTACCCCAGGATTTTCCACACACCCTCCTCTCGCTCCACTTCTCCCCATGTCCCTAGCTCCCGGCCCTTCCAGATGCTGATCATAACCCCTCGTTGTAGGAGGGCTGGCGGTTATTCCCGAGCTGATGGTTCCCACTCCCAAAATACACTGACTTATAAGTTCCTCCATCGAACAAGCAGGTGATTGGCACGTTTGGCATATAGGTTTCGAGGGAGTCTGTTTGTCCAGGCTGGGGGGTGGAGGTTGGTTCACTGAAGTGATGCTGATCTTTGTGTCCCAGAAGACGTTGGAAAGATACTGGACATTTCACATGATCTATGTGTCTTTCTGAAGTTAACAGCTGTAAATGTTAGAACACTCTGTTGGCCAATGTTTTTTTAAATAAAATTAAGAGTACCCAATTATTTATTTTTCAAAATTAAGGGGCAATTCAGTGTGGCCAATCTACCTAACCTGCACATCTTTGGGTTGTGGGGGTGAAACCCACGCAGACACGGGGAGAATGTGCAAACTCTACATGCACAGTGACCCAGGTCCTCAGCACCATCGGCAGCAATGCTAACCACTGTGCCACCTGCCGCCCATGTTGACCAATGTTAATCCTGTGCAACAGGTTATATCAGTTGCTGAAAATATTATTCACATGTTTTAAATAGTGACCTGTCTTTAAGGAGTGGCCTGCCACTGTCCAGCTCCGTTGAATCACCAATAGATTGTAGGAGATGATTTGCCATTGTTTGTTGAGATGCTAACAAAAATTAAACCGCCAAAAGCATCACTTTTGCATTTACGTAAATGTCTATAATCAGTATTTTTTTATCAGCTTTTTCTATTTCTAAAAATAAATTTTGTGTGTCCCATTACTTATTTCTAATTAACAGGCAATTTAGGGTGGCCAATCCACCTTTTGGTTTGTGTTGTGAGACCCCACGCAGACACAGGGAGAATGTGCAAACTCAACTTGAGTATGACCCAGGGCAGGATAGAACCTGGGACCTCAGGATGTGAGGCAGCAGTGCAAACCACTGCACCACTGTGTGGTCATCGATTGCTTTGTCACTAATTTCCAGGTAGTCTTCATTCTCCTCTTTTTCAGTTAACGTACTGGCCATTGTGATCCTGTCCCAGGGAAAGTGCGGGCTCTCTACCTGCACCACTTACTACCTGGTAGCCATGGCAATGGCCGACCTGATTCTCATTATCGTCGAAGCTATACTGAGCCAAATAAATAGTTATTATTTCCCATTGTCTTTCCTGGACATCACACCTGTGTGCAGTGTGGTGACTGTTCTGAGTTGTACAGCCACAGACTGTTCTGTCTGGTTCACCGTCACTTTCTCCTTTGATCGTTTTGTCGCTATCTGCTGTCGGAAGCTGAAAGCCACATATTGCACCCAGAAAATTGCTGCCATTGTTCTCGCAACAACATTTATTCTGTTCTGTTTGAAAAATGTACCCAAGTACTTTATGTATGAACCTGACCAAATCATTCACAATGTGCCGTGGTTCTGCTCTGTAAAGGCAAGCTGTTATACTGAACCCGGATGGGTGGGGTACGATTGGTTTGATACGGCCTTAACTCCATTGACTCCAATTGTGTTAATTTTGCTGTTCAATGTACTGACCGTCAGACACATTATAGTGATCAGTCGACTCAGGAAGGGGCTGAGGGGTCAGAGTAAGGGGGGAAATCACAGTGACCCAGAGATGGAGAGCAGAAGGAAGTCTATGATTTTACTCTTCACCATATCTAGCAGCTTTATAATTTTGTGGATGCCTTATGTTTTATACAGCTTTAACATTGCATACAATTTTGATACTGATTCGTTTTACCTCTTTGAGCAAGCTGGTTATCTGCTGCAGAATTTGAGTTGCTGCACGAACACTTTTATTTATGGAGCGACTCAGTCTAAGTTCAGAGAGCAGATCAAGAACACTCTAAAATATCCAATTATTCGATTAATTGGTTAATGAGAAAAATCCCCCAAAGCAGGTGCTGGACAGGCCTCAGTACTTCCAAGGAATCAAGGGAATGACAACAGCATTGTGTGGTGATCAACCCATTCTCCTGCCGGTGAGGGTGATTGGTGCTGGCTGTAAGGGGTGGGGTAGGGGTCTAGGCTGCCTTCATTTGGGGTATCAGTGGGGGAACGCCTGTGGGTGAGGCTTTCGAGGGTTTGGATAGTGGGGGTTGGGGATTTACTGGGTGGGCTGGTTGTCAGCAAGTGTTTTTTTATGTAAGATGACTACAGCTGATTGATGATCCAGATATTTACAGACAGGACAGGACGAGGCTTTCCGTTCAGTCCGAGTTATCAGGAATAGAGGAAGCTCAGCTATTTCAGTGTTTCTGCATTTTACACCTTCCACATTCGGCCCCTCCTCCAGCAGCGTAACGCAGAGCTGGTTGTATTTTGGCACTGAAGTTCTCAACGCAGTTTTGGTAGCCACCTGGAGATGGATGTGAATTATTCATGAGTTCCTGGCAAATCTAAGGGCACATGACCTAAAAATGATGATCTGGTCAGGCTTCAGAACAAGTGAATGGACACCGAATGATGGCGCCATCTCGCGACTCACTGGGGAACTGCAGGGGCAAGGATTTCCCACTGATCATCATGACGACCTCTGGCTTATTTATTTGACCAGAGATCCTGAGTGTTCCTCGCCATGAGCTACACAGGCATGGACAACAGATCCAGGGGCAATTCTGTCCCGTCTGTGGCCTCGAAGACTGTTCCTGCTGAATGAGTACAGCAGAGTAAGCGGTTGTTCTGGTCCATCTTTTGTTATTGTTTCTCTCGGTGCCACACCTGGAATCTGCCATCTCCATCGTAATAGATGTTCAACAGAGCATCAGAATTTAGTCACAGATATTACAAAAGCTCTTTCACAAAACTGTTCAATTCCTAGAGCAGATATTTAAAACGTGATAAGTTCTATGAACTCCAGTTGGATCCATGGGCAAGGAAATCCAATACTGATGCAGGGATGTTGGCAGCCAGTGAGTCACCGTGTACTTCCCAATGGTTAAACCCAGTGCAATGTTCCCGGCTGCATCAGAACCACCTATAGGCTGAGAAATACAAGGCTCCATGTTGGGAGTCCGTGCAGAGTTCTCCTCACCTTTGGGATGCATTCTCCATCCTGGTCAGTGGGTCAGTTTGGCTGCACCCAGAGTGGCTTCTGGTGTAAACCAGTTCCCCTTTATTGGTTTCAATCTACCTCAGAACATGGGCGCGGACCTGTAATTGGAGGAGAAGGAATCTTCTATTCAATGTCTAGGGAGTCACATCGCCTCTTCAGCCCTTGATCAGCACCAGCAGCAAGTTGCACCTTAAATATAAGAACGACATAGTTCTTATTATTGTTTTTATGATTCTCGATAATATTTGATTTTCATGTATAATTGCAACTTTGGTACATAATAATATTTTTATTGTGAAACTTGTGCAAATTTATTTTAATAAAATTGGAGGTGAGGCCAACTTTTTGGAAATCTTTCCCTAACCTGTAACGTTAGACGCAATTTGGGCCCGAGTTGATTAAAACTCCAAATCCCGTGTTCAATCAAAACGTTTATAATTAGAGACGGCACGGATATAATGTTGAATGTATCCGCTACACATATGCCACCCGACATTCCATGATGTATCCAGGAAATCAAGGGAAAAAGGCGAATCAAGCCAGACAAAGTTCTATCGTAAACAGACTGGTCAAGTGTGGGGCTTCATAGATAAGGTCAATACATTCAATGAGACTGTGGGCTGTTGGAAATTCACAAGGCAGGTATAGAAGAGCACCAAAACAATGTGACATATTCTCTGCACTGTCCCCACAAACACACACAGGACGTGTCGAGTCCAAGTTCTAAAGGCGGTAATTGTCCGGCTTTCAATGCTCTTCCAGGGCAGATAGAGCAAAGTGTGGACTGAAGGTTCCTTTGTGTTTTTCATAACACACCCAAACTTGCACGAGTTAGGCATTTAATGAATCCGCCTTTTCAGAGTCTAATACAACATGCCTCCGACCCGTAAAGTATGAGTTTCAAAAAGATTCAATGTCCCTCAATAGGTAACTGCATGTGGCATATAGGGGGAGGGGTGGGGGGTTGGTGGTGATGGTTGATCAAATTGGAAGTTACAATCTAAAGTTGCTGAACTTAAAGTTGATTCGAAAAGGCCAAATTGGAAGGATGGGGTGTTAATACCATAAGGCCATAAGGCTGAGCATATGGAGCAGAATTAGGCCACTCGGTCCATCGAATCTGTGCCGCCATTCAATCTTGGCTGATAGGTTCCTAATTCCTATTCTCCTGCCTTCTCACCACAACCCTTATATAACATACAGTGCAGAAGGAGGCCATTCGGTCCATCGAGTGTGCATCGACCCACCTAATCCCTCATTTCTATCCTGTCCCCGTAACCCAATAACCCCTCCTAATCTTTTTTGGTCACTAAGGGTGATTGATCATGGCCAATCCACCTAACCTGCACGTCTTTGGACTGTGGGAGGAAATCGGAGCACCCGGTGGAAACACACGCAGAGACGGGGAGAACGTGCAGACTCCCCACAGACAGTGACCCAACAGGGAATCGAACCTGGGACCCTGTCGCTGTGAAGCCACAGCAGTGCTAATCACTTGTGCTACAATGCTGCCCTCAATTATTCTCTTATTAATCAAGAATCTATCTATCTATGTCTTAAAGATACTCAGTGCTTTGGCTCCACAGCGCTCTTCGGCAAAGATAGCCAAAGATTGGCAGGAACTGCAGGAACATGAGCAACCAAACATTTCCTAAAGTGACATTCTCATGACAGTTAGATATAGAGTAACGATCCCTCTACACTGTCCCCTTCAAACACTCCCAGGACAGGTACAGCACGGGGCTAGATACAGAGTAAAGCTCCCTCTACACTGTCCCCATCTAACACTCCCAGGACAGGTACAGCACGGGGTTAGATACAGAATAAAGCTCCCTCTACACTGTCCCCATCAAACACTCCCAGGACAGGTACAGCACGGGGTTAGATACAGAGTAAAGCTGCCTGAACATGGTCCCCATCAAACACTCCCAGGACAGGTACAGCATGGGTTAGATACAGAGTAAAGCTCCCTCTACACTGTCCCCATCAAACATTCCCAGGACAGATACAGCACGGGGTTAGATACAGAGTAAAGCTCCCTCTACACTGTCCCCATCAAACACTCCCAGGACAGGTACAGCATGGGGTTAGATACAGAATAAAGCTCCCTCTACACTGTCCCCATAAAACACTCCCAGGACAGGTACAGCACGGGGTTAGATACAGAGTAAAGCTCCCTCTACACTGTCCCCATCAAACATTCCCAGGACAGGTACAGCATGGGGTTAGATACAGAGTAAAGCTCCCTCTACACTGTCCCCATCAAACACTCCCAGGACAGGTACAGCACGGGGTTAGATACAGAGTAACGATCCCTCTACACTGTCCCCATCAAACACTCCCAGGACAGGTACAGCACGGGGTTAGATACAGAGTAAAGCTCCCTCTACACTGTCCCCATCAAACACTCCCAGGACGTGTACAGCATGGGGTTAGATACAGAGTAAAGCTCCCTCTACACTGTCCCCATAAAACACTCCCAGGACAGGGACAGCACGGGGTAGACACAGAGAAAAGATCCCTCAAACACATTCAGGACAGGTACGACACAGGGTTAGATACAGAGTAAAGGTCCCTCGACACTGTCACCATTAAACACTCCCAGTACAGGTACAGCACGGGTTAGATATAGAGTAAAGCTCCCTCGACACTGGCACCATCAAACTCCCAGGACAGGTACAGCACGGGGTTAGATACAGAGTAAAGCTCCCTCGACACTATCACCATTAAACACTCCCAGTACAGGTACAGCACGGGTTACAGGTACAGAGTAAAGCTCCCTCGACACTGGCACCATTAAACGCTCCCAGTACAGGTACAGCACGGGGTTAGATACAGAGTAAAGTTCCCTCGACACTGGCACCATCAAACACTCCCAGGACAGCTGCAGCACGGGGTTAGATACAGAGTAAAGCTCCGTACACTGTCCCCATCAAACACTCCCAGGACAGGTACAGCACGGGGTTAGATACAAATGATAAGGCCGCTCCATCCATATCTGCGTCTTTCTCCTCAATCCAGTTGGGTAGAGTGACAGGGAAGTAGAGAGAGAGGGGCAGCGGTCCAAAATCTATAATCAAACCGTGCACCTCCCCCAACTCCCCTCTTCCATCACTGCTCACCCTCCCCTCTCCCTCGTATCAGCAATCCACCCCCACATGCTCATCCTAGCCAACAAGATGGCAGCACAGAGAGCGGCCCCTGGGTTCACTGACACTGAACTGGAGACCTTGCTGGACACCGTGCCGGAAAGGCGGGCTACCTTGTACCCAGGGGTAGGAAAGAGGTGGCCACTCGCTGCCATCCAGTATACCTGGACGCAGGTGGCAGAGGCCGTTAGTGCAGTGGGCCCCACCTCCAGGACCAGCCAACAGTGGCAGCAGAAAAACTGGATGGCCTCCTCAGGGCAGCCAAGATGGGGCAGCACTGAGCCCCTGGCATCAACCCCACCCTACACACCTGTAACCCCCCCCCCACCTATAACCCCCCCACCCTAACACCCCCACCTGAAAGCCCCCCCACCCCCACCTGTAACCCCCCACCCCACCACCACACACACCAGTAATCCCTCCCACCCACCCCACCACCCCCAACTGTAACCCCCCCCACCCCCACCTATAACCCCCCTCACCCCACCAACCCCACCTGAAAGCCCCCCCACCCCAACACCCCCACCTGTAACACCCTACCACCCCCACCTGTAACACCCCCCACCCCACCACCCCCACTTGTAACCCCCCCCCCTCCCCACCCCCCCCACCCCGACACACAGGGTAACCAAACTCCCACCCTGCACCCATACTGACCACTGTGGCCTGCGTGGCCTGACCAGGAAGGCCACCAGCTACCCACCCCCAGTGCTGCATGCGTCCGACTGCCTCACACTGTGCGTTTTCTGTCCCCGCCCACCATAGCCTTTCCCAGAAGGCGCCCCACAACCACCGGGAGAGGAGGAACCCCGAGATCTTCAGCCCTTCACCACAACAGAGCACCTGGCGCTGGAGAGTAGTACCGAGCGGATGTCGGCATCGGGCGAGAAAGTGGGACCCCGCTGAGTTGTGGTTCCCCTTGGCACGTGTGTCACCATCACCCGCACACCGCTCCACCAACATCACCCCCACACCCCCTCAACCACCATCACCCCCACCCCGCTCCACCACCATCACCACCACACCCCCTCCACCACCATCACCTCCACACCCCCTCCACCACCATCACCCCCACACCCCCTCCACCACCATCACCCCCACACCCCCACCACCACCATCACCCCCACACCCCCACCACCACCATCACCCCCACACCCCCTCCACCACCATCACCCCCACACCCCCCCTCCACCATCACCGCAACCCCCCTCCACCACCATCACCCCCACACCCCCTCCCCACCATCACCCCCACCCCCCTCCACCACCACCACCACCACCCCGCTCCACCACCATCACCTCCACACCCCCTCCACCACCATCACCACCACCCCGCTCCACCATCACCTACACCCCCTCCACCACCACCACCACCACCACCCCGCTCCACCACCATCACCCCACACCCCCTCCACCACCACCACCACCCCGCTCCACCACCATCACCCCCACACCCCCTCCACCACCACCACCACCCCC